>NW_009605415.1:0-3862 GCF_000690535.1 Cariama cristata | reverse complement strand
ATTTCTATTTTATTTCTAACGAAATTAAGAAATTAAGATAGTCTAAGTAGACATGGTTAATAGAAATAGACCAGAATTGTCTGATCACTTCTGTGAGCAGCAAGTGCAAGATAGATGTAATTGCTGTATGTGTTACAGAAATAGAATGAATCCTAAATCTCATGAAGTGTTTATTTTTACCATCAGATGAAAAAGCTATGGAATGATAGAAAGGAAGAAGTGTAAATCTAAATGCCATTGAAGCAATTTTATTGCGTATTGAACTACATATGTAGCAGCCTTTTGTTGTTAATATTATGATGTGCTTTTTTGGGGATGGGGTGGTGTTACAGGTAATACAACCCTTAGTTCAGCAACCTAGTTTACCAGTAGTGAAACAATCAGTCAAGGAGCGATTAGGTCCGGTACCTGCAAGTAATATTGAACCTGCAGAAGCACAGAGCGCCAATACAGAAGTCACTCAGGTATGTATGATAGTCAAAAAATCAGTTGCGTGTTTTTCTTTCTGTAATAGGTTCTATAGTGTATGAATTTATCCATTACAGTTATGTAGTGCAAGTACTCATTTGCTACTTGTAAGTATATCTAATTTGATTGTGAGTGGTATTTTGATATTAAAGTTTTCCTCGATGCGATGATATTTGACTTTCTTATGCAAGCATGATACTTAATTTTTAATATCATAGTTTTTTATTTAGTTTTAAAAAAACCCAAAAGACTCTGAAAATATTTCACAAATATTGTCTTAAATTGCAGTTTTCAGATTTGAAAATAAAGCTGGTTTCTATCCAAAGAACTAAAAGCTATCATTTTTTTGATATTGTATCTGTTAAACAGCTAAAATCATTAAAAACCAATGGTCAGCATCTAAAAGCGTTTTCAGTATTTGTACATCACCCTTAATACAAGGAAGAACATAACCACAGTAGCAATATGAATAACAACAGAATCTGGCATGTTACTCCCATTGAAAACAGCCTTTAAATTTTTATTATGTTGGAAGTATTTAATTATTAGCATTGTGGCGGTACTTTGGTTTTACTTCTGAAAAGAAAGAGTAGCACACTTCAGAAAACATTTGTAGTTTAAATTCGAACGACAACTTTCTGCAACTGATGCCTGCGGATAGCAGATTAGAAAACACAAAACCAGAAGTGTATTTAAAAGGGCCTGTGTAGATAATCCCCTGCCAGGTAGCATGTCATGGACTTCTGGAAAAAAAATACATAGTATAATCTTGGATTCCCAATTTGGCTCTATCTTTGTCTTATCTAATACATTTTATAGATCTATATTAACCTAATAAATACCTGAAATTCATTTTATCATCTGCTTTAATATTATTTGTCTTGTTGCTTAAAAGTCTATGGTTTTATTAGTTAAATGTATTTTTTCTAAATTCATAACATTTGGATTACACAGGAAACAGTAAAATATTCATAAAGTAAAGTATATTTGAACTATAATTTTTTTTTGTTTTCTTAGAATGTGACTAAATTATCTGTGAAGGATAGACTGGGTTTTGTGTCAAAGCCAGTAACTCCAACAACTGAAAAGGTAAGAGAATGTCTCATATTCTTTTCCTCTCACATGTAATTTAGTAGAATTAATTTTAGTATAAAACCTCTTGTATCAATATTAAATTTTTCAGAACTGTGAATAAAGTTGTTTGTTAAAGGTTAGTTTTATGAAGTATAATATATTGAAACTCAGCTTAGCCGATGTCTAAATGATCGTAAGAAGAATAAAACATGCTGGGACAGAAGCTGCTATTCTGTGGCTTTTGTTTTAATATAGTAGGTTCCATTTATTCAGTCATGAAAGTAGCTAGGTATGTTGCAGGATCTTGAGTTGTTACAAGAATACAGAAATAAATTTCAAAAATAAATAAATGTTGACAGTACATATGAATCCGTAGAAAGCCTTTCTATAAAAGCATTTTTGGGCTTTAGTGTCCCTTAAAAGGTGATGCTGTAAGCATTTACTGTCTTATTTGGTCTTAAAATTTGCAGTACTTGTGAAAAGGTAAAAGTGGAAAATAATCGGTGTAGAAAGGACAAAGAGAGGTAAGGTGGGGAAGGTGCATCGGCATAGTGGTTACGAGTTACGTGTTTTGCCCGGTGATTGCAATTTTCAGAACACGGAGTTGTAGATGTGTTTACTTCAGTAGCGTAGTTCATAATGCCCATTTCCAGGTCTGTTTAGCACCTGTGGGGAGAGGCTTCCCCAGTGTTTATAACATTCATTTGAGAAGACTTTTGGTAGAAAGGCAGCAAGTTTTACCTGGTAACAAGATGCCTCTGCGTAGATATATATTTTTTTCTATTGGGAATTGGCTTGACCTGAAATGAATTAAGCATCCACTGCATTTCCCCCTCCATCCCATTACAGTATGGCAGTTAATGCATTTAGTGGAAACTAGCAAGTAAAATTCATTCCAGAGATACTATGCTGTACTTAGCATACAAGGTAATGGTGTGTAATGTTGAGTTGTAATTGTAGAGGATGTCTCTGACTCATGTCAAGCCAAGCAATCCACCTAAATGCATTGATCTTGGCTTCTTGCATGTATTTTATTGTTTGTTTGATGAGTTGCATTCCTGTTGCCCTAAAGTAGTTGCAGATAAATTCCTTACTGTGTATTCCTGAACTACATTTTATATACATACTGTATACTTACTTTAGAAATAGGAAGTCTGCTTCAGTTAGAGTAGAAATACTTCTTTTTCTCATTCTGTAATAATTTAGTTAGCCTGAAACACTTTTCTACAAAAGAGTAAATTCATGCTAAAATGGTTTTCCGCTGTGTTGTCTTATAGTACAGACTGATTTTGATTAGCTGCTGGGCTGTTCAATGGGCTGGTTGTGAAGCAGCCATTTCCTTCGACATTTTTAGTAGGATTCTGAAACTTGGTTTGACCTGTTTTTACCTACTGCTGTCCCTTTATGAGGAAATACCGTGCTTAGTTTGCAATGATAATGCTCGATGACTATTAGAAATTGAATGATTGACAGCTGTCAGAAAACGTAATGTCATGTCCTAGATGTTTTTTTGCTTGTGACTGAGTGCAGGGTTTGACAAGTAAGAAAGTAGGTAGCTATGCTTCTTGAAGAGCAGGAGGGAAAGGAGATGAGTCAGTCATTGTGAGGCCTTTTAAGATCTGTGTAGGGACTTGTAATTTACAAACTTGTGAAGAAATTCACGCTATTCCTTCTCTTGAATAGAGATTTAGAAGACATTAATGTGTTACTTCTTGCTCTTCAGTATTAGTTGATGCATGTACATCTGCTGTGGCATCTCTCCTTATATTAAAAGAGATGAGGAAGCATGATTCACTCTGCCATGAAGATAGTTCAGAGCAAAAGGAGTGTGTCAATATTTTTGTCTTTACTTGGTCCTCTGTTTGTGATGTAGCCTGTCCTAAAGCTCCTTTGTAATAGGAACCATATGATTGGGTTGTGCGTACGTTAATGTGCTTTAATAATTTTAAAAAAAATTCCTTCAGCTCCTTTTTAATGGCCTGCTTAGAGCATTTTATATTACCCCATAACATGCTTTGAATTTTTTTTTTTTTTTTGATGGTTATTGTCCTCTCTGCACTGTCTGCTCTAGAAAAAACTTGCCTGTGGGAAGAAATAGTATAAATAGCACAATGAGGTGAAAAGCTTTTATATGAAGCATTCCTGTTGTATTTTTTCGATCTCTTGATCTTTTCTGTCTTTCTAATGTTTCTTGGCTGTCTCTTTATTTTTTTTTTTCCTTCTCCTGTTGGTGAACATTGTGTCTGTTTTATGGAGTGCATGGTGACCGGTAGACTCTGCATGCATCTTTTAGTTTTCCACATATATATATATATATATA
>NW_009605414.1:63390-63662 GCF_000690535.1 Cariama cristata | reverse complement strand
CAGCTCCGCTCCACCTGCGGGCAGAGAAACCTCTGTGCCCCTCAGTGCAGCGCGTTCGGTACCAGCAGCGTTTACTAACGGAGACTTTCTAAAAGCTGCAGAGCTTTTGTTAGTAGGAAGGAGAAGAGAGTAAGAGGGTAAGATTCAGGAACTCGGAAGTGCTCGCGTATTTGTAAATAAATTTAAAAGGATTTCAGTTCATTTACAATGTGCTATTAATTTGCAAACTGTGATCACTTTCTTCTTGCAGTAGTGAAATTTTCTCTTGCTGT
>NW_009605414.1:63010-63376 GCF_000690535.1 Cariama cristata | reverse complement strand
TTGGAAGTACTGATTCCGACACAATGCCAGGAAAAATAAGCTATTAACGAAAGAAGTTCCTGGGCTCCGCCTTCGGGGGACACCATGTCCAGGGACACTTTATGCACAAGCCGGAGAGCAGTGAGGGGTGGGGGGGGGCTCTGGCAGCCCTGCAGCAGTTACATGTGTTTCTGTAAACTCGGTGCTGTGGTACAATGATTATTTTTGATACGCTTATTTGCCACTTCAGTTTCTTCAGGGGTAGGATTTGGAAAAGACAATTTAATCCATATTTTTCAGAATGTGGAAAGTATCCAAAGCATTATGATACAAACAGCTTAATATGTTGCAATTTCATGACGCTACGGTGATTTAGCTGCCTTTTTT
>NW_009605414.1:24202-62995 GCF_000690535.1 Cariama cristata | reverse complement strand
TGCCGTGTCAGACAGCCAACTCATGTGCTACGTCATAACGTAAAGAGGATTGCGCATACAGATTACAGCTCTTAGTGTACCACAGAGATATCTAACACAAGCAGTTTATATCAGAATTAGAACTGCTGTTGAAGAATTAAGTGGATAATTCTGTGACTATTGTATGGGTCATGTCTGCAACAACTGAAACACAACATGGAGAGGAAGTCCATGAAGTGTTTGGCTGTATAGAGATGTGTATTGCTGAGCTAGGAAAGGCAGTAACAATAGTGCATGATGTCATTCCTTGTCTCTAAAGCCTTTGTGATAATCCACCACTGCAGTTGCTGTGGGAGCCTGACATACTGTTAAAATCCATACAGGGAGCAGTCCATAAGGTCAACAGACATATGGCTGAGAGACCAAAACGTTAATATTCTGAGAAGTCTGTAAACTAGGAAGCTGGAAATAAGTGTCTGATGTATCCAAGAAGGGAGAAAGGCTCTTTTAGAAAGACTGGTGAGGAGTTTATTTCAAAAATATTTTTGTCTGGTATATTTTTAATGCACAGCAAAGTTTGTGTATAATTTCTTCAGCTGAGTAAATGTCATCAAAGCAACAACACAACTTCAGTCTTCTAAAAAGTGAGAGAGGGCTAGAAATCATTTGTGTGTCAGTAGGACTTCAACTCCTCCGTAGAGCAGTGAATACTTATGCTGATTCCAGCTTTCTGACTTACTGACTTCTGGTTACTCTAAAGCATTTGACTTAGCAGGATGCAAGCACGTGGTAAAAACATGTGTATTCAGAAGCGTGGAGGCTACTGTGTAAAACAGGAATGCACATGCTAGCATTAGGTATTACTTCAGAAAATATTTAACTCCGCCACTCAGTTTCAACGGTCAAAATATATTTTTCAACTGGAGATAGGTTGTTAAACCCAGAGGTTGTGAAGGAATACTGGAATCTGATTAATGGTCATTCTGGCAGTTACAGGCCCCATTTGCAATTAGCACATAGGGCAGGTAGCTGGCGAAATTTATTTGGTTGCTGCTGGCTGGTGTGTTGACTTCATTTGGAAATAACACCAGAAAATGCTAAAGATGCTGTATTACAACAGTAAGGAAGATTCTGAGGAGACTGCTGCCTGCATACTTGGCTTTGACTTCTCTCAGAGCAACGGAGTCCTGGATCCCAAACTATGCTGCTTTTCCCATTGTCAGCACATATTTCTACCTGAGTGCACTGTCCAACAGTGTTGAGATCTTTTGGCCTGTTTGTCTTTACATTCCCTTTAATTCCCTTTTGTCATCCTTATAACTCCTCTGTCATCTTCTTACCTGCAGAACTCTGCAACCAGTCTCACCACTGGGACCAAGAGTAGAAACAGATCACCTTGAAATGATCCCTCAGCCCTTTAAGAATTCAGTTCAAACCACCTCTTTCTTTTAAAAAACTATACAGATTTTCTGCAGTTTACCTCTCGGATATAGTCCCTAATTTATCTCTCCAACATCACTTACTTTTTTTTCCTTCTTTTTTAACCTGCTTCCTTTCTTTTTTCCTTTGCATACTGTGCAAGCCATTAATGTCAACATTTTCTTCTTTGCATTTGCTGCTATCTGTATCTTGCTAACTTCTCCCATTCTTTCAAACTGCATTGTATGCCATATCGCCTTTTCCCATGCCAGTGCCACTAATTGCTTTTTCCTTCAATTCTATCTGATAGAATAATTTATTCACTAAACTATATTTTTATATCACTTCTGCAATATATACATTATATTGACTTTCATTGCTGTATTCAGTCAGGAGTGTTTTCTCCTTGCAGATGGTAAACAGAGAGAGGCAAAGCATGTTAATCACAAGCAGCCAGGGTTTTGTGGCTGAGGAATGGTTTACCAAAGTGGCTGACATGTGGCTCTGTACTGTACTCTGTTTATTTTATAGTTATTAAAGCTCTTCCGTACCATCCAGATCTTTGAAAAGTTGACTGGCCTTGTTACTGGGAACAGAGGTCAGGCAACAGCTATGGTGCCCAGCACTGACACCACTCCAAAGGTCATACTTCACAGTCTGCTGGTAGCAGTATATCAGTAAGGGACAAATGGGTAGGAGTTAAGAAGAGTCAAGAATGCCGCAGAGTGCTGTCCTAAGAGGTTAACAATTTGTTCCTAATTTCGCCATGGGTGTTTAGTCTGCAGTTGTTCTCTTAACCAAATATCCTCTGACCAAAGTCCTCTTGACTAGGACTGTGTCCACTCAGGGTAACATAGCAAGTTTTTCCACACAAATCCTTCAAGGGCAAGTTAGTTTCTGAGCATTTTAGTGAGGAACAAAATGAAATAGATTAGCCTTCCTGGAAAATGCAAAACCACTTTACAAAAATACTGCTTAAAATAAAACATCACTGTAAGTTATGCTTTTCCTATATTTTGGTGGTATTTTGTGCTACATGTATCCTAATCTTAGATGCAGTGCTGCCTTTGAAAGAAAGCTCACTAGCAGTAGGTCTCATACGTGTTTTGCTACGGATTTGATCTAACAGATTCTTGGTTCCCGAAACATTGAAAAGTCTTTTCTTACATCTGTACTCCTTTCATCATGCAAATATCCTCCTACTGGTATATTTACAGCTAATTCCCTCTGAATAATAGTGCTGTACTCAGGAATAGTGGCACGACACTCAAGCTAATAGGCTATCCATATTCTCACCTTCATCATAGATTTTTACAGCTGTTGCTGTTGGCATCATTTCTGTAAAGTGAACATTATATCTTTTAATATTGTGAGGGTTTTTAATGGGACTTGTTCCAGGACTTCATGTTTTGTTTCTTAAGTAAGTTGTGCTTATGTTATAGGTAGACACTAAGGAAAGAAAAATGATGAAAAAAGGATTATCTACAATTTGCTGCTGGAAAGGAGTATGTTGGTTTTGGTGTTTGTATCTGTGAATAGTGACATCTTTGTGACTCAACACTGTTTTCACTGATTTCCCTGCAGCGAATTACTACAAAATTTTAAAGAGCATGTGTGAAACAGGTATGTATACCAGAAACAAGATGGTAATTTTTTTAAACCCACAACAAATGCAAAATTTACCTTGTCCCTAATCTGAATTATATGAAGATTCTTAGGTCACGTTTCTAATAAAAGAAAAATTATTTGGGAAAGGTTTAGTAATCAAGCAAAGGAGCTGGGTGACATCATACTTTACAAGGTAGTTAGCTTTCCAAAAAGTTTTCAGAGCAATTTTAAGCAATTAGTTCCTTTTCTCAGGATGTCCTTGCAAAATAGTTGCAAAAAGATTATTTCCCTTTGGTTTTTAATGAAGATTGTTCAGATCTCAAAGTACATAGAACCTAGCCAAAAGAATCTATAAAACACATGGAGTACTCTCATCCATTTAGGTATGTGACAGAAAGAGGTGTGCCTAGGTGGGCATGCACTATTTAGGCCTTCAGAACGTATGGGGAAAAGAGTAATAATAACATTTGAAATTTAGACTTTTGACTACTTTCACAGAGTTGCCGGATCAGATGGTGCCCTAAGGTGGGAGATTTCTTTGTTAATTTTATTTATGTGTGTCTGTCATACCAGTCTGTCAACTAATCAGCATACTCCAGAAATCTGTATGAATGGAACTTGGAGAGTGAATTGTTAGTCTCTCAAACAGTACTTCCTTTGTTATGCCATCTAGTCAGACCCATGAGCTTGTAGATAGGTTGTGAAGTACCTTTTTCAAACGTATATATGATATGTAACCAAATTGCATGTGTTCAAAAGGAAAAAAGAAAATTTTTTTAATGTCAGTAAACAAACTGACTTTATAACCTTGCTATGTTTGAAAGGTTATATGAACTCTAAAGCAAAGCTAAGGTATACTTTTGCTGAAATGTGTTATAGAGGTGCCCTGACTAGCTTTGTATGAGCCATCTTCAGTGTCTGAAACAAGGTGGCTAAAGCCAAGCTTCATACGGCTAACTTTCCTGCGACGAGCGAGGGAAGCCAAGCAGTCGACTCAATGTGAGTGATAAAGCCAGCTTCACTTTATTGTGAAACTTTCCCATATTTATAACATAAAGTTCTATCTTACACAAACTTGTCTTACAATCATTGGTTTAGCTATATACTTGTCTTATAATCATTGGCTTAGCTCTAAGGGATACCTCATCATACTCCTCCTACTTGCTGTTACCGTTTTTCATGCTTGGGTCCGGGTTCCATCCTGTTTTTCTCATACAGTACTTTCTTATCTACACAGTACAAGGTCAGTATGATCCTCCTTTCTTTCTTGTCAGCATAACTCGGAATTTTCCATCGTGGCCTAGTCTGGCTTTTATGTCCAGAGTGGCAGAACAAAGCTCCTGGATGGAGCCATAAACGTGCTCCCTCAGCCATTCTGCAACACTTTCCCTTCAAGAAGACTGTTTAAAGCGGACTATGGTACACTAAACCATTCTCTTAGTTAAAGGAGATTTTTCTTGAACTGTGTTTTTTCTCCTTAAGCCATTTGCTGCAGGAGTACTTGTGATTTCTTTTGAAGGAACTGATAGTACTGTCAGAGCATTGCAGTTCCAGTGAAAAAGGATCATTTCAAATTTTAATGGATATAAAGGACATTGGGCTTTTTTATAATGCAATCTGGGATATGGAAGAAAGAGTTTTTTAGTCCAGAGAGAAGATAAGCAGGAACTGTTCACCGAGGTCAAATGTCATCTAAGAACTCTGACAAAATAAAAGAGTATTTCATATAGTTTCTTCATGTCTTGCTTCTTGCTTTTCTCTGTAATTATAAACAAAGTACTGCACTGGATCCTTCAGTTTTAAAATAATCCTTCAGAAAAGAAACACCATTATTCCATCTGGTATACTGCAAGCACTTTAGAAAAAGTGATGCAAATTGTGATGATGTATCTCAAAAAAAACTCTGTAAATTACACAGAAGCACAGATACATGCAAATGCTAGCCCATATCCCAAACAAGCTTATTCAGCACCCCAGCTGACAGTGTGACAATGGTTAAAACTCACATTAAACAAGGAACTTCATTTAAGACTGTATGCTCTGTGGTTGAACTGTTTTGCCCTACTCCTGTGCTCCACAGTGGGACTTCTCTCTGAAATTTTCCTCTGGTCTCTTGTCTGGCTTCTCTTATATAAAAAGAAAAAGTAAATAAATCTTCACTTGCTCCCTCAAAGGTGAGTTGTAGAAATAGGAATGACCTTCCAAAGCAATGGGAGTGTCAGATCTCTCTATTAGTATTATCCCACCCAAAAGCAGTATAAAACAGAGCAAAAGTTAAACCTATTCAAAATTATGTGTTTTGCCACCTGGCCCAGTATGCGAACCAGGCAGTGGTGCTGACTTGTGGAGGGCTGTGTTTGTGCAGGATCACTGTAAGTAACAGAGCCTTACAGCTTTCTGCTCTGCCTGGGTAGATGGTAGAATTTCTGTGCATTTAGATGTGAGGCAGTAACTGAGAATCCCTGGCTATCTTTCTCATGTTTTGCTGAGTGAGTCAGATTTTCACTTGATGTTGTTGCTGTAGTCTGCATTTCCAGTAATAAAGGCAAAAAAAGAAACGAATCATGTATTCTGGCAGGGGAACAGGAAGACAGCGGAAACAATACTGAATTTGCACTGCTTACGGCAGAATGTAACAGCAGTGTTCACAAACATTCGCACCCAAGTGACGGTAGCATTTCTTTTCACCTTTGGCTTTCCTCAATTGTTGCAAGGGATTTCTCCTGGAATTTCCATTATCCACTTATCCTCTACACTTGGATTGCCTGTCAGCTGCTGCTGCCTCCGGAGTACATTCAAGAGAGAGATTTGACATTTGAACTAGTAGCTATGGTTGCAGGCAATCTGCTTTGTTCTTGCTCTAAAGGAGCCACAAATTAAGATAGCTTGGCAACATCTGGATAAGCATTGCCTTTCCCGTATATGGAACATCTATCTTTACTGTGACTACATTTACTGGTTGCTGAACACATTGCAAATTTGCATAGATTAGGTCAGTCGATAGATTATACTTTCTGCTTTGGGAAAATCTTTTACTTTTCTCATCTGCTTGAAGATTACTGTCTTAGGCTTTGCACCCATCTCTTTTCCCTAACATACAGGCCCTTTGTTTTTACACAAATTAGTATCCTGAAACAATTCAGCTGATAGGTGTTTCCCTGTAACAAATAGTGGATCCGAGTGTTTCTAACTTTTAAGATCTGTTTAAATCCAAGTACAGGGTATGCGTCATTGAGAAGAACAAACTAGAATAGCGGTAAAATGTCATATAATACTCCCATGATGAGTTTAAAATCAGTATCAATGAGAAAGGAATTAGGTACATCATTTTGATCTCTCATTGAAAGAAGCATAGACAGTGTATTAACTGTGTGTTACACCATGCAGTTTAGTGAGCAAATAGAGTTGTTCCTCACATCATTACAGGATGTGAAAGATTTTATGGAGGTAAAAAAAAAGAAAACAGGGTATGTGCAGTCTTTGGTTTATATTGCAGCCAGCAGTAGTCTAAAGAGAATAAAGCGTTGGTTTAAGTGACAGGGAGCAGAAAATGGGGAGCAAACATCTTCTAAGCATGCTTTGGTACCAGGGTGATATGAACCATGAATTTCAGTAAGCGTTTCTTCTCTCCTGACACTAATCCTTGAATCTACAGCCCCCATGCCTATTGCTAGGAGGAAATGAATAGAAGATGGATACTTTCAAAATTTTCATGTTCCTCCTCTCCAGTACTTGCTGATACATTTCCATTGTTAATTTCTGTAAATGTCCCATCCTTATCTTAAAACTAATGATATTCCTGACATAAACAAGAATTACAGCCATTTGAAACCTCAGAAATTATGCTGTTATGGGAGACAGGAAATTGAGTATTTTGGTGGATTCAGACTTAGAAGTCTGTGCAACATGTATGGGAGAATTTGACTCCCAACAGACATACAATGATGAATTAAACTGTAGTCATTGTACTATCTGACTTGACAAGCCTAATTCTGTATTTGGTCTTTTCTGTTGTTCTGGTCATTCCTGTCTTGGATACCATTAGTCTGGGTTTTTGTAACTTGCTTTTCCAAAGGTCGTCTTCCTGCGAGCAATGCATATGATACTTTTTGGAGCATTTTGACAAAGAATGTACGCTACATCATGCAATTTCGGATAAAATAGCATACTGTTTAATATTAATGTGTTTCCTCTGTACCAGATTTACAGAACTCCTAGGTCTACTCTGAAATTTACTTGAATGAATAATTGGTAAAAGAAGTAATCTCTTACGTGAATAAACTACAGAACACCAAGTGAGGAAACAGAAGCTTTATTTCACTAGGGTTTATCCAGATAGGTCTACATTTTGTACTCAAGATTATTAAGAATTATTCATAGAGTCATCATTGTATTTCATGCTAGTAACAAGCTTAATCTGGAAAGACTTGGGAAAATGCACTCATCATTTCCATACCTACCTTGTTATCCATAATTTGAATTGTAGCCATTGGTTAACTCTTAGACAATATAAAAACTGAAATTACATCAACCGATCATATGGAACAATATGCATCAAAATGTGCCATGAACATAATTCATTAGATTTTACAGGATAGCAAAACTGACCAAGGGGTGGGGGTGGGGGTGTGTGTGGTGTGCTTATGTGTGCAGTCTGCCAAAGCTGAAAAAACAAGTGCTTGACGAGTGTTTCTTCCTTTGTACCAACCTACCCACTGAGCTGGTAATTATTCTAGCTTTTTATCTAATCATTATAAGACAGAAAACAATCTTTTTTCGTGCTTCCCTCCTTCACAAATCACATGTAAGGAAATCTTTGTATTCTGAATCAATTTTTAATTTCTCTCTCTCCTTCACAATTAATTTTGAATGTTTTAAATTATATATACAATAATTAATGCTCTTCAAAAAACAACAGTGTCTTTATGAGGCAGTTGTACTGATCTCTTATCCCATTCTCACAGACACAGGTCTGAGCAAAAATCCTTGGAAGGTAAAGAAAAATCATGCGTGTTCAATTAAAGTGTGTCAGAATATTCAGGAAGGCATTAAAGAAGAAATAGCTAATCCCTGACTTCCTGCAAATGAAGCAAGCTGATTATAAAAATAACAGTGAAAAGCAATAATGACAACTCATTTTAGATTCATAACTGTGAGACATTTAATAAAATACAATTTCATAATCACAAAGGTTCAATTTCAACAGAGCCTAAATCCCATTGAGAGACTAAAATCCCATTTAGAGAGACTAAATCCCATTGAATTTCACTTTAAAAATTCTATTTCTGGAATCATTCAATATGGACATTATTTACGTATAAATCATCTTGAGCATATAAACTTCATGTAACTTTCTACTGGAATATGTATACCTGAATGAAATTAATCTATTACAAATTCCTCAAAACAAAGGCAGTTTTTTTGCTTTATATCTATACAGAGCTCAGTATTACCAGGACCCTCAAGCTCATTACACAAACATAGTAACAACAATAGCAGCACCATTAATATTGTATTCTGTGAGGTAAATTGTACTTCTATAAAATTTTATTTCTTATATTTTATAAAGTATCATATACTGCATATATTAAAAGTATTAGACAAAGGCATTAGTAGTAGTAGTAATAGTTGTAGTTGTAGTTGCAGTTGTATATATTCCTATATTAGAATTAAAGTGCAACAGATTATCAGTCCATTTAAATAGAAAAATGCATGTATACCAGAAAATCACACAGGTATATTCTGGCAATTTAAAAAACAACTCAGAAGAAAAATTATGCTGAACATAGTTCATAACATTACAAATTTGAGTGATCCTGTTCTGAAAACATTGATTCAAGATGTTGTCTTAGATGTCAGTGCTTGTAGAATGTATTAATTTTTGGTTTTTCCTTGTATTAAAACCAGAATGGAATATTAAGAATCTGATAACAATCAATACAGAGAAGTGAAATGAGAGAAAGAGAAATGTTCAGGAGAAAAAGAAGATGGGGAGGCTAAGAAAAGGAGGAGTGAGAAAAAGCAGAAGAGAGAGGAAGTTAGAATGACAGATGTACAGTAAAGGAAGAAAGCAAAGCGAACTCACCAGTATTTATGATAAAGATTTCTGTCTGAAGTTACTTTCAGACTATTTTGGTGAGTAATGTGTTATCCTTCTTACTTGACCCTTTTCTTAGGCAACTGTTGAAATCTTGCAGATTATTGCTGCCACCATTTTAAAACATCTCTCAGGTTTGTCCCAGAGGTTTATGTCTTACTAGTAATCAATCATTATTCCTCCCACAGAAGATTAGTATTTTTCTTTAGCTTGCATAGAAATCTTACAGTCATCAAATTTGATTTATCCTCTTTAAATTGTTTGTGTATGAAAGATATTGAACAAGCATTTTCAAAGACTGTTAATAACACCAGCACCATAATATCCTCTCCCCATCAAATCATGCTTGAATTCATATTACTAATATTCAAAATTTCCTTGGTACATCTAGATTAAAAGTAAATAATACCATAATGGCAGTCATCAGTTTTAAAATAGAATTATGAACATTTTGTGATATAATACATCTAAAATATATATCAAACCTGAACAACAGAATCAAAAGCCAAAAGGAAATGACTCATGTAGAAATGCTGAGAAACAGCAAAGCGACCGACATCCAGAAAGGAATCCAGGGAAACCACATGGCTTGAAACAAAAGGAAAACAAACTGGGTAATGGAAGGCACGCTGTGCAGAACAAGCAAATACAAACAGCATACAATAATGTACAGAAACGACTGAAATAGGATATGAAATACAAGAAAAGGATTAATGAGGCAGACAGAAAAACAGGCTCCTGTGGAGGTTAATAATAATAATGAAAGGGAAGAAGGAAATAGAAGGACAGTATGGCTGAAGCAAATGTGTTGTACAAAGCCCACCTTTTCACAGTTTTTACTTTGTCACTTCTTTAAAGCAAGCAGGGTTTTGTCTAGGGGTCTAATCCATTCCATAAGGCTAAGACAGCAAAATCTTTGCACTCTGATGCCCTTCTTGGAAAGGAATCCAAAGGGAATATTGAACTTTCATTGTGAAAGCACCCACTTTGCAGAAGGGTAGTATTTTTATATAGGCATCTTTTAAACTGCTTTCTATTGACAATGCAGTGTCATGGCACCTGTTTGACAAGACAGAAGGGTAGGAAAGAGGATGTAGAATAGTAAAAGGAGGGAGATTACAGAGCTGTTGGAAGAAGCAGAGTGCCACTAGTCTGTTTTTAACAGCAGTTTAATTTCCAAACTGACCCCTAGTAAAATGGTGTCAAGCGTATTTCTCACTAGCCCAGGCTGCAGAAGAATCTGCAAACTCCAGAAAAAACAGTAGGCTCCAGCTGAACGATGGATGTACAAGGTGTAAGGAAGTGACCAAACAGACCCTGAAAGTTTACAAGTTGTTGATATGAAAATGATGAACTGATTAATTACAGAAACTTTAATGACTAAGAGATCAAGAAGATGTAGGGCAAGAATTTTGGTGAAAAAGGATTTCAATCAATGATAAAAGAGTTACTGAATCCAGTGAAAAATTTACACTTAAGTCCCCATTTCTATCGTTCAAATAGAAGACTTTTTCCAGATTTTTTTTTTTAATAAAATTTTAACTTTTTTTTTTTAGCTATTCCAAGATTAAATGCTTTAAAAATAATGATGTTAGAACTGGTAGCAGTATAGATCTGCTGAGCATGTTTTTATTAACATATTATAGTAGATTGATGAAAATGCCAGCACCTTGTGATTTATCTCTCCTTAAAGAGGTACCTCAGATGAACAGCTAGCCAGAAAATGGTGACGTGAGTACTGGTAAAACAGATGTTAAAATCTTGAAGACAACAAGGAAAGAAAGAGGAAACCTTTGTTTTATTGCAGTTTTGCTACTCTGAATTTTACTGTGAAGGAAAACCAAAACGGATGTGTCAGATCACATGAGCATTTCAGAAGGCTAAAAGGCTGTCTGAAAAAAAAAAGGTCAAGGTGAAGGCATCTGCTGTGAAGATAAAAGCAGCTGTTCAGGCATTGTCCGAGGACAAAAGCCTGTGTCTAAGGAAGGGGAACAGCATTTTGACAGCTGGAGAGTATAGAGATCCTACCAGAGACCACCCATGAATGGAAGAAGTGGAGCCACCTTCAGAAGTCATCACCTTTCAGGTAGCACCACAGGACTTTGCTTTTCTTACCCCATAACTGTGTCTTAGCATCACCTTTTACCCAACCATCTCCTAAGTATTTGAGACACAATCTATGATCCAGACTGATCACTGTCAATAATGGAGAAAAGAATTCAACCTTGTTTTCTTTTAAAAAGTGTAACCGTACAGAGGCCACAGTGGGAATGGTTTGTTTTAACTGTAGGACTAATCTGCAGGTATCATCTCATGTCTGCACATGCGAATAGATCATTAAATCAATCCATTATCACAGACAAATACTAGATGTACGGCTATCCTGGTTGTACCAAACCTAACTTTCATAAGAAAAAATCCCCAAAAAAGCACTAGGAGTCTGTGTTGCCACTAGCAAAGTCAATGAAAACAGAAAATGCTGGAATGTAAAAGCTGTTCATTATTGGACATATTAGTAGAATTAATTTCATGTTTATATTTCTATGACTTCATTTTAATTCTAATTACTTGCTATTAATGGAGATTAAATTTATTTATAATATTTGTAACAAACTTTGAGGGTCCTTTCATTCAACTTAACCAAATCTATAACTTACATTCCCTGTCTTTTTTGCTGGAAATGCAACATTTTTTGATAATATCAAACGTACCAAATGCTTTGTTTCTTCAAGTAGGCAAAATGTATCACTCAGCTGTTCAATTTATAATGCAGGCTCATTACCATACTCATTATTGTGAATTATGGAAGTTGCCTGGCTGGCCTTCATTAACCATCTGGCACTTAAACACTGATTTGTGTTTATATATAAAGTTAATTTTACAAAAGCACCTGAACATCCAGTGGAAACATGGATTTAATCTGTTTCTCAGTATTTTTGCAGGACCTCAATGATTGTTCCAACACCATATTTTGCTTTACATTTATTACTTTATTTACATAAACAGATGACATCACACAATTGCATGCATATGATAACAGAGAGAAATTCCTCCCTCCTTCTACTGCCTATTCAATAAAGTCGTCGTTTTCTCTGGTTAGCCAGTGGCTGATTTCATGAAGCCTTGACCGGGATCAGCTATTCAGACCATGCTTTTCACAAAGCAGTAGTTTTGCGCCCAACATTTTACAGCTTGGCTTTACTGCATTGGGTAAGTTTCCAAATTTCTTTTATAAGTTGCTTCTGAAATGTTCAGGAAAATGTGTTTTAAAAGGTACAATATTTCAGTAATTCTGTTCTAGTGCCTACAAGGCACTAGGCCCACAAGACCAGACAACTCCAGTCTTAAAGGATCTGAAGGAGAAGTAATGCAGGTTGGATATAGCTCCTTTTTCCTTTTGAATTCTGTAAAATTGCTTTTTGTTCTAGGTCGATCATTCATAATCTTCAGTGGAAACAAAATAATTTGCAATTACTGCACTATCATTATCAAATATATTAAATCATCAAGGTTTCCAAACACCCATTTCAAAACATTTCAAAGATATCTTATAAATATTGTATTACATTAACAGCTTGAAAACTTCTCTAATGTCAGAATCACTCTCTAAAACTCTTGGGAAATGCATTGATCTCAAATGACAATGTCTGCATCTTCAGCAAAGTCTCCATCTTTCTCAGTTGTCTATTTCTTCAAGTTTTTGCCTAACCCTAGAGACTAGTATGTTTTCATAAGCCTTTCCAGCTGGACAGTTGCTTTATCTAACTCGTGGCCTTGTGCTTCTGGGCCATTAAGAAAATTCACCCTAGCATTGGCAGCGTATAGAGCTCCTCCAGGCTAACAAAGACCCATACGATGAAACTCGGAGATGAACCACTCATTCTTGAAGGTTTCCACAAAAGAGCACTTTGAGCAGGTTCTATGTGACCAAGAAAAGTTACTTATCCATTTAACCCCTTTGCAGCACTGGCTGGTGAATTGAGATACCAGAGCCCTGTAGCAAAGTATTTATGGTGTGTGTAAGTATCTTGTTCTACCGCTAGGATTTTGAAAAGTGATCCTGACTTGCTACCTGGTCCTGGGTGAACCTAAAGATGATACACTTGCTGCTGCCCTTTACAAACTGATCCAGGACAAATCTTCAGAGCCCATTTCAGAGCACTCATGTTGTTTTTAAATGAGCTACAATGTTTCCTTCTGTTTTCATACTCAGTTCTGTTCTCCCCCTCAAAGGATATAAACGCACATTTTGTGCCTTTCATAAGAGTTTGCTGTGTATAAGCTGCTGTGGTTAGAAGAGTAGGTGGGTGGAAAAGCTGCTGAAATTGCATCATTGTGCAGTAGAAAACACGACAGGACGTGTGCCATCTTGTGAAATAGGTAATTGGAGGACTTAGATGGCAGCGTGGCTTCAGGTGTTTTCTTCCAACATGGTTTTTATCATGCTCCATATATTGTAATGGGCGAATGCATAGGGTAAACTCTGAATGACATGTACTCTTCCTGAGGCTGTGCTTAGAAAAGAGCTTTTAGAGAAGGACTGTTGGCCTTCTTGGGAACTGATCCTAGCAGAAGGACAGGATTGTATTTGCTTTGGTGACCTCAACAAACCCTGTAGACCAGGTTTTAGTGGTACCCTGATCGATGTGCTGACTGTTTGTCCCATGTTGTCCCATATGCCATTCAAGATGTTCATGCATAACGTTAACGGGATTCTGTCCTCCATTCCTGGCCCAAGCAGCTAAGCCAGCTTTTACTTGGCTGCATTACTAGTGGTAAGGGGGTTTCTTCTTCCCTCCTGCAAACCTTTTCTCCATCACACCTATGGGAGGCATGTGTTTTTAGAGCAGAATGCTGTCCAACATGAATGAAGAGAGAATGTGAAGCTACCAGCAAAATAGTCTGGTTATAATGCTGTGTCAAAGAGCAGAAGTACAATAGTAAATCATAGACTTAGTATGGATGAAAATTAGGTAAACTCTGTATCGTCCAGATTTAAAGCAGATAAACTCCACTCCCCTGCATTTCCCCTGAACTATGCTATCAAGTAGATATATTGACCATTATTCTGCTGGGAAGATGCAATTTGTCTAGAAAGTTTCTGATTATTTTGGCCTGGGCCTACAAGTTAAATGAAATAGATACTCAAACATAAGGCTGACATAGCCAGAATATCAGTACTGTCCGTAAGGCTGACAGTAAACTAATCTTAACATAATTAAATTGTATACTGCAGACACCCTGCAAAACCTTCCTTTTAAATTGAATTACTGTTGAGATGCTGCATTAGTGATCTCAGCAGGTATGCCCTATTAACTGGGATTGGGACTATTGTGTGAGTGTCAGTATGCAAGAGTAAGTGGTAAGAACTGTGAGAATCTGCGAACAAACCTTTGCTCTTCTGACACTTGGTAAAGCTGTCCGCGACTCTGAGCACATCAGCAAGGTATGATATTCACCATCCTCACCAAAACTGACCAGGAGTTTGTTCCTAATAAGTATGAAAGGGAGAAAGTGTTCTACAAAATGTGCACAAGCCTGTTCACAGTTTGAGAATAAAGCTCTGTGTGTTTTCCAAGCATCAGATTGACAAAATCCAAGCCCTAGTCTTTAATCTTCTCTTTCTAGTAAAATAAAGCAAATACACTAGAAACTACCTCTTTTGTACAGAAACCTCCTGCCTCTGAGACATTTTCTGTGGTGCTTTCTGTCTGTACAAAGTCTGCTGGGATCTGCTGAACAGAGGGATGCTGCTGCTGACCCTGGATGGAGGCAGGCAGCCTCTGGGAAGCTGCTGGCGAAATAGCCCTCGGTGGCTCTGCTCTTACGCCCTGCTCCACCTGCCTGCTTCTGGCCCCCATTAGAGGTCCAGGTGGGCGGGCAGCTTGATCTCTTAGGGCTTGTCTTTTATGTTCTCCTGGCTTTCTCTGTACATGAGAGCTAGCCTCATTCCTTATTTAAATAACATAATTTTAACTAATGCTTTCATTACCTCCTTTCTCATTTTGAGTTCCCACTTGTTAAATTCAGGAATAGCACAAAGAGCACACTTTCTGGATTCACTGTTCGTATGACAATTATCTTATTTAAAATAAGGCTGTATATGACCAGTTCATTGCAACAGACGGAATAGATTTCCATTCATAGTAACACCTAATGATTTTTGAGCAATGTTCATTATTTGTCAGCCCTTGTTCTGCCTTCAGATCCTCAGAAGTCAACACTTCAAATAAAGGATTTCTGCTCTTTGCTGTACTAATACTTACAATTAAGCTTAGAAGCTAATAGGTCTTCGGATTGTGATGGCATCAATTAGCTATGCTATTCCTTTGGGTAAATTGCCAGAATGGTAGAAGCACAATAATAGAAAACAGAAAATTGTTTGCTTAAATGAAACTATGCTTCTCCATCTTGTATTATCATCAGTGGTAGTACTAGTCATGGAGTAGTGGGAGTAAACGTTGTAGGAGTAGGTGTATGTAATAATAACAGAAAAATCAGCTTGTCTGTAATCAATGTGTACTGACGTGCTTTCAAACCAGCGGACAAGCTAATCTATAATGAGGATTTCCACAACACTGTCTGTTACTTCCTGTTTCTCTTAAACCATCACTCGTTAATTCTTAAATCTTCTGAAATATGGCATGAATTTTCATATAATCAGAACTGAACAATTATTAATTTAAGCACCTTTGTAACATGAATTGCCCTTTAGAGTAACTATACTGTTTTCCAAAGAATTAAACCCCTAATGTAGGCATATGCAGAATTTTCAATTACATTTTATAGTGCCTATTGCAAACCATTTTGTTCTACCAGAAAATCACATTCATTTCTGAATTGTACTGTCACTTTTATTGATCTTTATTGCTTTAGTCACTGCTGCCATAGCCTCTTTACCTTATTCAACAGAATATGTCAGTGTAGCCCTTTCCTTTGAAAGAAGACATTATATTTTATCAGAGGTTAAGGCTGTCTTTGTATAAACAGTTGTTACTGCTGCTGTAAAACTTGCCTATTTGGACACTGACCAGTTGTTCACATATTTGATCTGAAGCAATATGCATACATTTTCCAGGAAACATTGTTATTGCATGGATAAACTTCAAATTAATTTCACTATTATTCTGTGCAGCTGCACATTGTGATTAGGTGGCAGAAGCCAGTAATCACTGGCTCAACACTGCTCCGTATTTTGGAATATCTCTTTTTGGGATTACTTGTGAGAGCCATTACAGCAGACAGTTTTGGGGAGATACTTCTGAGTAGGTGCTTTAGTCATTGCCTCAATTGTGCGTTTGTACAATGCATTGCATGCTGTCTTCAGCCTGCAAGTTCCTGGAGAATGGCTATTTATTATGAATCCTTTATGTATACAATGGTGAAGCAGCAATCTCTGGAGGACAACAGTATTACCACTGCTGAGTGAGATTTGCCTTTGCATAATTACCTATGTGTTCTTTTCAGATGCCACTTGTTCTGCTTCATCTTGCATTGCTTGCCAACTTAAGGTGAAAGCACGGTTAGGACTAAGTGTCGTATCGCATAGTCTCTGTGCTGGCTCTGCAGACTTCCAGTGAGTCAGAAAAGCTGTCTGCCAGCATTTTAAAATCTTGTCTTGGCATTATCACGGCACCACTAGCTTTTTCTCACGTTTCAAATGAACATCAAACTTTGAACAAAGTCAGGGGATCAGCTTCCACCTCCATCTGTGAACAGAACTGAAAATAAATCAACTAAGAATTGCATTGGATGGCAGAATGTGGACTGTACAAGGAACAGTCTGGACCAGGTTGTCCGTAGGAAAGAGCTACAGATTCATTTCAGTTATGGGTAAATAGTCATCACAGCAAGAATATATATCAAAACTTGCACTGCTTTTCTTCATTTTTATCTATTCAGTGAAATATATATATATCTCCATTTTTAATCTAGTATTCCTTTCATGTTCCTGAGAGTAATATGATTGTAGTTGGCATTATTATCTTCATACAAAATATTCCTTCTTTTTTGGAAGTTTTGCAAATTACATATATTTAATGTACTTTATCATTATATTATACAAGTTTTTCATCAAATACAGAGCCAGCTGAAATTAAATTGCATCAGAAAACTTTCTGTAATTACACAGTATATTTTGATATGTCATACATTATAAAATAAATGACTCCCCTTGCAGCTCAGTAGATTGGACTGGCCTTTAGGTTTCATTTACAATGATCCAGAACACTGGTAATTAGCTTGCGAAGCCAGTCCATGAATATACAGTTGGAAGTATCTGCTATTTTGAGCAGCCAGATTTAAAGGGGAGAGAGAACAGAAAAGGGCACATTCATTTTTCTGTCATGTTTTGATAGCCCAGAATATCTAAGGAGATTGCTTTTGTACATGGACAAATACACTTACACTTAAGAAAGGCGGCCATATGGATACTAAACAATTGAGAAAAAACATCTGGTAATATACCATTTAGAAATATTAATAATTATTTTTCCTACCACTGCTATATCATAGTGGTAATATGAGAAACCAATTTTCAAAGTTTCCTATAAACTTTTCAAGTTTAGCATTCACTTTCAAAAGTATATTTCTTGAATTTTTCTTCTTTGTATCTGGAAAAAAAAGTTACAGGTGCCAATATCCTATCTTTTCGTAGCACCCACCCCCATCCCCTTTCTCAACTAGTAGGTCTGTCTAAAAGCTAGATTCTGAGAGGTACAGAATATGGTGGCCTGCCACCAACAAAATACTTAAACATGTACTCAGCTGTCAGTGAAGCCAGTAGGATTTAAATGGGTTTAAGTCCTTTGCCAAGAAGGGAGCTTTGCAGAAATAGGACTCATATACAGCATTGTTAAGGAGTGCATTCCAACTTCTTTTACTTATTCAAGAAGTTTTATTTGTTCACTCTATTGTCTGCCCTCCTGCAAAAAAAGCTTGCCTTAAATGATTGTTCAAGTAATGATATGAGCTGTGGGGACAATAAAAAACACGAGCTACACATATCACCCCCTCTGAAGAGCATAAGTGCTATTTAGAAAAATTTGCAACTTTGGCTGAAAATGGTGTAAACCAAATTAAAAAAGACGAATTGCCACTGAATTTGGGCATTTTCTGTGTGGACACCTGTCAGTGACAGTGAATCCAAAATATATGAACAACCAGTTGATGATTATGGCAATAATATACATGGCCGAGGAGAGCACAGATAAGCAAGCTGATCTACATTTACTCGGAAACACTTAACAAGGTAAAGCCTTCAGTCCTCTTACTCACTTCTTTGCTGAATAAGGAGTAGATCTGATTTCGCTGATGGTCCTGAGAGGAAAACAGTGAGGTTGTTTCTTTAAAAATTTCCATCTGAACTGAAACCATGGATGTAGAGAAAAGAAAGAGGGAGGTGTGGGAAAAGCTCTGGTTACCTGTTACCCAAGGAAGACAACTCACTGGATGTGACTGTGGAAGATAATCTGCTTCATGAGAGAAAGTCAACCAGTAATTTATTCCCCACAAGCTGGAAAGAGAACAATACTGGAATATACTTTTGTCCTGGGCACCTGAACCTTAACAGTGCGCTGAACCCAGTGAGTCAATATAGTCTAGAAAATAAAATACTCTAATTTTACTGGACTGAAAATTACCAACTCAGTAGAGCCCCATGTTTAATGATGCATTAGAATTTCTACCAACAGCCATCACCAGCTAATTAGCCATCTTTACCAGGGCCCTGCTACCAAAGACCTCTGTCTCTCGTTGTCTTCAGGTACTCATGGCCATCACACCTTTTCCCCTCTTAATAATAATTCATTGGTCTCTTATGTAAGCAAGCTCCTTTTTTTCCCCCCTCTTTTTCTTTTTTTCTTCTGGTCTTATAACTAGTTGAAAGATTTTGTTTAAAGTCACAGCAATTGTTCCCAGCCTGACGAGAAACCTGTTGTTTCTCTTTTAGACTTGAAGAATGGATTGCATGTCTGATAGCCTGTTTTTTTCCAGCAGTATCAGTTAGTATACTATGGGATGTAACCTCTCCCAGCAATCCTTTTCTCATTCTGGTCCACAGGGACTTTACAATTCATTCAAGTACACTTGCTGAATTATGAGTACTGTGCCTGTAAGACACAGATGGACACCTGCACCATTTGTTTGTAGAATTATTGCTGTATCTAATGGCAGTCAATCACTGGGCAGACACTATCTAGACTGACAGATGAAAAAGCTTTAAAAAAATTATAGGGACATTAATATTGTCATGGGCAGCAAGAGCCTGCCAGCTTACTGTGTTTGGAGACACGTTCCTAAAGATCAGCCAACATGAGAATCGTGAAGCCATTTGGCTATGTAAACCAGATATAAACTACTGCAAACAGATTTTTATGTTTATCAGTCACACATCCATTATAAAACATGGAGGTCTTATATGTGGTTGGTCAACACAGTGTTATTTGTACATAGCTTATGTTTTTAAGAGTCTTGTATAATGCAAAAGCTAGTAACCTGATTATTTTTAAAATACAGTATTACGAAGACTGCATTTCATGTAAACATATTTTAAAACAAAGACAAAACCCAAAACCAACCACAGTAATGAGCATCTTGATATAGTTTTACCATCAGACAAGAAATAAAGATTCAGAACAGAAAAATAGATATAAATGTGGCCACCCCATTGTAGCTAGATACCTTCTATAACTCTTCAGTGCTCTTGTATTTAATAGTCAACAAGCTAGGTATGTACATGGTTTTCTCTAAGAGTAGCTAATTACATGAGTGATTGCTCCAGCTACAAACTGTAGAAAGTCATGGCCACAGTTTTTTCTTTCTGGTTCTTAGTGGAAAATCCTATTCTATTGGTCTGTTACTGGAAGCTCTTATTCCACAACATTTTGATCCTATAGTAATTAAAAGGAAAGCAGAGGTCTTGTGTCATGCCCTTGACTTCTCTTATTTCTTATTTGAGGGTAACAGTTTCTGCTAAAAGCTAAGTTTCTTTTCATTTTCTTCTGTTAATCATAATCTGAATAGCAGTACATTTAATGCACACTGAAAGCCTGTTGGCTAAGAGTTCCCGTTCTCTACTATATTTTATTGTCAGTCTGTATGACTGCTTTTCCATGAATGTGCACAGAACTCGCATATTTGCACATGCAAAACTAGTAAATCTAGTAGCTGCCTGAGCAAACCTGAGCACACTATTGAAACTTTGCATGAGCTTTTTTTAGAAAATCTGCCATAAGAATCTGATTCAAGGTCTAACTTTATCTCACAAAATACTCAAAAGTCCATGAAAACCAAAACCCAACACGCTTATTCAAAGGCTGTATTGGCAGGCATTGGCAAGTGTTTGCCATTCTACTACTTATTATGCATTTATAATGCATTATTTATTTGTTATGTATTTGTATTATTTTGAGTAAATGATACATTACTGTCTCTCTGCTGCCCAACCCCATTCCAGGAGACCTGCTTGTTGCATTGCTCTTTTCCCACCCCCACCTCTGATCTCTCTGTCCTGCTTCTCCAGCCACCCTGAGCCTTCCTGTCCTACACTCCCATTCTCTTTCCCCAGGATGCACCTCATCTGCAGAAAGCTTTTGATTCTCCTTCCATTTACAGAAGGAAAGAGAGGAAATAGTGTAGAAGTTCAGGGCTGCCCCTGTCATTTTCATGAAAATATTTACTCCTTTTCCTTCCCCTTCCCTTCTCTGCTCTCCACCACCCCTTCTCCCATAGCCAACCAGTTTTTTTTTGTTTTTTTTTTTGTTTGTTTGTTTTTTTTTTTTTCTGGGAACATGTGCTCTCTTCACTGAAGAACCTGCGTAATTTTAAAAGCTTTGGGCACAAGGAGGAAGAAAAGACAGCAACATTTTGTGACTGATTGATCAATATGCATCACTGTTTAGACTCGGAGCCAAAGCTACTATTAGTCCTGTTATACAGGTACTGGAGCTTCTGAAGCACCCTGTGGAACACTGCCATATTCTCAAACAGAGGGACCTGCAAGACTTGTGAACCATTGTGTGTTCTGACCAGATAAACAGTACGGATTCTGGGTGATAAAGGTGACATGTTATTTTATGTACTGCAGACTGACAACATTGCTGTAATGAGGAATGACACATTTTTAACATCCTACAATTCCTCAAGACTAACTCCCTACCAGTGATAGTATCTGTGTGTGACACAACCAATTTTCTTTCCGGTAGACAGAAAACATTGCAGTTATGAGTAACGAATTCCTGGCAATTGGATAATAACTACTTTCTCCACTAATTCGTTAGCATCAGTGTCCATGGAACAAGTTCCTTGCTGGTGTGGGCAGGCGGCAGGGAACACAGGGGGGGAGGAGTAAGATGATGCTCTGTGTGTGCATGTGTGCATGCGTGTGTGTGTGTGTGTGTGTGCGCACACATATACATGACTGTGTCTACAGGGATTACTTGGGTCATTAGAAAATGCTCACATGTTTGAATTCTATAAAACACAAGTTTTTTCTTATAGTCTATGGAAAGTACAGTAGCCAACAATGCATAATACTGGATATAATCAGCCATGGAAGTGTCTGATTTTCTTATTTTCTGAAGAGGTTATTTAGTCATTGAGGTGTTTTCTGTTTGTCTAAAAAATACTTTCTCAAGCGTAATAAAAAATGCTACAGTGTGCTTTTTATCCTTTTCTGCTGTTATATTTGTAGACCATAATATTAGAAATATGTCCAAGTCAGGATGAAGACTACAGTTCTCCATTAGCCGTGAAGTCATTTATTTACACTATGCTTTGAATAGCGCTACTAACATTTGCAGCATGAGTCTCAGTGATTGTTACATGTTATAGATTCACAATGGTATTTTGAATCACTACAGTTAAGTCTCTGAAGAAAATTAATCACTTTTATTGTGAAGGTAATTAAGCTTGCTTGTAACAATTCTCAGATCTGATTGGAAAGAAGACAAGACTAACAAGTACATCTGAAGTTAACTAAATTGTTACAATATGTCTTCATTTTTCCTCCTTAGCTTCTGATGTGCTGATAGAAAAGTAACTTGCTTTAGGGAAATACCACACACTATTTTAATAAACATATGAAACATTCAGCTGTGCATGTATATTTATGTTTATGTATTGTATAAAACATATTTCTTGAGAGCTCATAAAAACTGAGGGAAATATGACTGCATGAATCTTGGATGATAGTTTGCCAGGGCTTTTTGTAATTTATTTTTTTAAAAATAGGTCAGTAAATGACAGAAATAGTTTAAATGAAAGTTTTAACAAAAATGCTGATGGATATTTCCAATACTAATATATGTATACATATAGATGCATAGCTATGCGTGTTTAATATGTATATGAATGTGTATATATATGTGTGTGCATACAGAGAGTAATACAGATGCATAATTGTATATATGGGTCTGCAGTGCCCATTCATGCTCAAGTACTCTGTCAACAGTAATGTGGTATAAGAGTTCTGAGTCTTAATTCAGATATTTGTCTAATCAAATTGTTTACTTCTAGTTTACAGAAAGGCAGTGAAAAATAACTTCAGAAATAATCTTAGATGCTTTTTAAAACTTGAATAATTTTATAATCATATTTTAGAAATGGAAAATGTTTATATCTTGAAGTCCAGTGAAGGATTGAATGATAAGTATACTGCACCTTGGAGACAGAAGAGCTGTGAACTTTTCAAATGCTTTGGCAGCAAAGTGATTTGTCAGAAACAATAAAGGACTTAAATATGTCATCCAACATGAAGCAATTGCTCTCTGGGTGAACTTTTCTAAAAATCACACGAAGTCTGTGCTAAATTAATCCATGAGACTTCAAGAAAATAATGCTGGAGGTGATTATGACCTCGTGTATCTAAAGCTATGATTTACCCTAAACTTACAATCTAGAGACTCTTATGGCAATTTTAAAGCTCAGAATCTTAAAGCACTGTTTCTGATGGTTACCTGAGGATTTATATCTTACATAAGAGAAAATCTGCAGGAAACAAAAAGCTTTTCTTGATAGATGGAAAGATGCCATGTGTTAGTTTTTATGTTACTTTATAACAATTATTGAAAGCCAATTCAAAAGTGCTGTTTAATTATGTTAAATTTGGACAAATTTGCCTTTACTTCCTATGTGTCAAGTGCTTGATTCAGCATGAGAAGAACACCTCATGCCCAGGAAGGTCCTGCCTTCCTGACCTGCAAAATACTGAATGCAAGGACCTCTTCTCTGCATGTTTACCCTGTTCTTGTTTTATCCCTAGACATCTGAGGCTAGGGTGTAAGCCTGGGACAGGAGATGGGGTTAAATGGACAGGATCCTTGTCCTGATTCATTATGACTGCTCTCATTTTACATTCTCATTGTCCATTTGAACTCACCTCAGCCCAGACAGCACATAGCTCTTCAGGGAGACAGCTGCAGTTAATTACTCCATTTCACCTCAATCTGGGGAAAGCTAGACTTGCTGAAGACAGTTTTAACTTAAATCATCGCAAGAAAATGCAGTAATAGACCTCCATCCCTCATAGCACTGTCACACCTCCATAGTCTTCCTCAAAATTGCATGTATGGTTACGTCTCATAGAAGCCGTGTCCTTTTGACAAGTTCAGTGACAGTTATCCTAGAGAAAACTTTCTACTGGTGATTTCTTTTTAGTCTCATTCAGAAGACTGGATCTAAAATGCCAAAGCGTCCAATTGCATGTATGTCACTAACTGCTGAAACTCTTCCAAGATGTATCTCTATTTCCTTACTCCATAGTTGTAGATACACAATTATACTTTTGAAAACATTTTCCTGATGCTAGCTACTATATTTTATTTGTTTACAGTTAGTTTCAAAAGCCCTCATCATGAATTCATGACTGTACACATAGTACAAACTTCTGACATTTTTGCATTGCTGCATTGAACTACATTGCATGGGAAACCTCGCTAAAGTCACTAGAGCTGCCTATGTGTTAAGGTACTGCTCACTGTGAAGAGAACCACTGATCTGAGCATACTATGGGTAAAAATAGAAATGCAAGTAGATGAATTTTTTTAAGATTATACAAAATTGTTATTAAAATAATATAAATATTTTACTGTCTGATCTGCTTTCATAAATTGGCTGAAGTGATACTAATGTTGCAAGAATTGTAAACACAAATTAAATCCATGGTTTTGGCTTTTGAGGAGATAAGAAGATGGCTGGGACCATGAGGGAGGCTTGCTGTTCATATTCTTGCGCAGATGACAGAAAAACCATTCTTAACTGTCAGGTAGAACTATGATTTAAAGTGTTGGTCAGTCTTGAAGTCTGTAACTGCAGATGTCACACATGAGGTAGGCATTTGAACACAAATGCCTACTAGGTAGGTATTGATTTGTGTGTTCAGGGCTGTAATTCTGGTCCAATTTTGACATATGTATTCAGATGTCTACCTGCTGAAAACTGATTCTTTAGGATTATTTCAGAAACAAAAATATTTTCCCATAAAAGCATACATTTAGAAGTTGCTGAACTCTCCATTTTCTACTCATCTTTTTTGTAGGAATTTCTCATGATTACACTACAGGATACAGTACAGTGGCTTTTTAAAATTAACCTTGTAGTTCTGCCAAAAAATGGAAGAAGAATAAGTGCTGCTGTAGACAGAGAGACTGTCTTTAGGCTTAAGGTTATGTCTGCCCAGTATATTCCTACTGATATGCCTGAAGACCCTAGAGTCCTGTGGAGATAGCATGAGGGCTGTCATCTCCATATGATGGACATAACAGAAGACAGCACTTTCAAGACTACAGTTAAATCCTTTTTATACACCTTTCAGATGTCCTACTGGAACTTAAATAATCAAAGGAAACATAGCTAAGAGACAGGCTTTGTGAAACAGATTTTTACAAACTCTTAGATCAGAAAAAATGGTTCCATATTTTTTTCTTTCATTTCTTAATCAGGCTAGGACTGATTCTTACAAGCATGGCCCATTGCAAATTTCACATCTGGCCTACTGCAACACTGTACTGGTGTACCAAAATCTGATGAAACTCTTAGAAAATAACTATTTGCTCAGTGGCTATAACCACATTCATTGTTTAGATCAAGGAAAGTACTGAATATATTCTGGAAATGGAAACAATATGCACTATGTGAAGCACTTCCATTAACACAGAAACTCCACCAGGCAAAATGGAACAAGAAATACTTGACAGTCAGTTCCATAGCAGAAAAACCAAGGAAAATGGTGAAACTGTTCCTATGCAAGTCTGAGGACTTCCATATCTCAAAAGTTATGCGTTCCTACACTTAAATAGTAGCTAGTGTACCAGTTGAGTCTTTTATTAACCAGTGAAGAGAAACCAGGCATGCATAAAACACTCTAATGTTTGGACCCTGCGACTTGAAAGGGTTATTGCCTCTCACCAGGTTTCTCTGTCTTGCTCTAACTGTAATGGAAAGTTCAATTTTCTCTCACAAAGGCTAAAGCTAGATTTGTGAAGAACGTATTTTCTACATCTCCATTACATTTCTGCATGGAATTCATTGCCAAGCAGTATACCAACTTCCAATCCACTTTTCTAGTGGATTTTTAGAAGAAATATGCTAAGAATAGGCTGAAGTCTTACCATTATTCCTCTACAAAACAGCTGGAGCATACAAAAGTTATAACTCCATGCTTGGGATATTTATAATCATAAAAGAGCAAACTTCTTTCAACGAGTTTACTTAGAAGAAATGACAGTGAACTCAAATTCCTTAGGACAAAAGCCCCAATGAAATTAAAGTGAAAGCACAGCAGTTAGATCATACTTAAATTTCAAACTGAAAAGGGGTCTGTTAAGGACTATCAAAGCCTCTTGCCATATAGGTGGAAATATTTTATGCATGCAGATGGCCTATGGTATTTGGCTTGCTATTACAGTGAAAACAGGTAGTTACATAATGATATCTTACATAAACATGTTTCTTTTTGATCATTTACAATTGTTTTACTTGGTTTTGTTCACTGTTACGCATCAGTTGAAAAGTACATTTGAGCAACTGGTCATTTCAGTCAGAGTAAATTCTGCCCTAGTAAATGAAGCATTTAGTACTCAGGAAATCTTTTCTGAAGGTGTTTAAAAATGAAAAGGTATTATATTATATCTCAAAGGTAGCTTATTACCGTTTCCTAACAGGTATGTTGTATAAAGCCTGGACTCCAAAACCACACTATGAATCATTCTAAAAAATAGTAAGTTGTAAGCTCTAGTTAGGCATATATACAAACCCCTTCCTGTAGCACTGCTTGATATGGAGTATATTATGCAGATATCTCCATAACACACTAACTAATGATGATAAATATGTTATGATGAAATATTAGCCATTAACATGTTGGCATAATAAAAATTTAGGGATAATGATGGCATCTGCTTCCCTGCAATTCTAAGCAGTCTTGGGAATATCTTTCAATTTGAAGCTGTATTTATATTTCCTTCTTATTGAATAATGATAGACTGCACACTGAAAGAATATTACATGTATCATCTTGTCATTGTTTCTTTGATGCAAAGGGCAAAACTTGATTTAACAAGAAAGTGTGTACTGTAACTTTGCAAATGACAAAATGCAAACTCTGCTTCTTATATGCCATTCCGGTGACTTTTGTCGTTCTGGTGCTGGTAGGGAAGAAGTTTTTCTGCTTCAGGTGTTCTTATCCTTGGCTACAGTGCTTAGCAAAGAGCTAGAAAGTCTCACCCAGGCAGGGTTTCTGTTGTTGTTGGTGGTGAGACAGAAAGGAAGAAATAAAATAATATGGTCTAGCCACGAATGGGAAATGTTCTGAGGACAATGCAACACAGCCACATTCTGATTCTTAACCAAAAACATTAAATCAGTCTTTTTGAGCCATTTGGCTCTAGAATAGAAGAAGAAACACATCTCTCTGGTAAGAGAGGCAGGGTGCTGAGGGGATAGGAGAGTCAAGTATTAATTACTAAAGTCCCTTTCTAAAGAAAGAGGCAAAACCAAAAGAAAGGGTGAATGATGAATTTCAACATCACCAAACCTACAGTTATGATATTTGCTTTTTAAAGATTATTTCAAAAGAACACATATGTTCCTTTTCCTTCCAGCTCCATAGAAAGTTCATGGAGCTGCAACATATGATACAGGCACTCTTGAAGCCATCAAGAGAAGAATCTCCCAAATGTGAAAGAAATCTTCATGCAAAATTTGCTGTAGAAGGCAGAGTTGAAGAGGGGTCGAAGGCTGAGGAGACTTGAAGCTTTTGAGTTGGTATATCTGAGGAGGCACATGCTCTGCAGCACCTGATGTGAAAGAGCAACTGTGAGAGAGGATAAGATTTCAGCCCACTATCATTTGGCCTCTGGAGAGATGTGTTGCCATTTCATTTGTTGTCCCATCTCTGGAGACAAGGGTGTGAACCATAATGTCTTCTTGAGGTGGCATTTTTGTTCATTGCATCACAGTATTTTAAAAATTGGGTATAACAGAATTTCTTATTTTGAAACAGATACTTCTGACATTAAAAATAATAATTTTCAAGGATTGTTATGCAGTACATACCTTTCCATTCTTTTAATACAAATGCAAGAGAGCCATGAGCACACCCATTTGTTAAATGCTGTTGAGTAATGTTTTATAATACCGTGGAGCTAAGTGGTTGCTGGAGCAATTCACAGAAAATAAGATTTGTATGACTTGTCGTCATCATTTTTTCCCTTATTAATTCACTATAATAATAATTCTCACTAATTTGGATTATCTTTAGTGTATTTTCTGTTATTTCACTGTACTGGGTTACTTAATACACATGTGTAATTCCTTTAGCCATATTTTTTAGTTCCTCCACTGCAGGCAATGCTTAAAATATGTCATTAAAAAACCTTGAAAATCCTCATCCTGTGAAGACTTTGAAATTCAGATATGGTTTTTTCCATAAGACACATTCACTCAGGCATGAATGACAAAATGTACCATTTCAATTTATTTTTGTATAATGATGTTCATACAAAATTTCATAAAATACTTCTGAAAGACAAGAGTAATAGCAAGATAAAACCTTGCAGAACTGACAACAGTGTCTCTGGTGCATGCAGAAGGTGACAACAAAGTGGTGTGATAGATTAGAAAGAAATTAAAATTAAAATGTAAAAGAAAGAGGTAAGTATTTTGTAATTGAGTCAATAGAGTAATATTAGTGTCAGAAGGAAGTAACAAAACTGGATAAGGTGAGTGTGGTCCATGTTACTTGAATGTGAACAGAGGTGAGGGAGGGATTAAATGAGGGAAAGTGGCAAAGGGCAAAACTGCCAATATGTGAGAAATTACGAAGGGAAGAGTAGTTCTGCATAGTCATGAGAGAACCAAGAGGACACCAAGATGAGGGAAGTAGAAGTAGGTGGCTCTCAATGGACAGGGCCAGGATGAAGGAAATCTAAGGGGAAATTTTGTAAAGGAAAAGGGGAGACTTGCCTTTGTGGTGGTAGAGACTGGAAGTCCCCTATGGTACACCACTATTCTCTGAAGAAGAAAGATCTGGCTTCAACATTACAAACTCTTTAAATTTAGGGATTAATACGTTCGGTGGATTAAGACAGAAACTATTGAAATACCAATGTAATCCAGTGATAACAAAGGACAGTTGTTCTCAAAGTAACTATGTTCAAGCATTTAGGACAGAGGAAGAGAAAAGGGGAAGCAGAAGAGGGACACAACTGTAATCTGCATAAGGAAGTCCAAGAAATTCTTGTAGATTAGGAAGACAGAGATAGCATTGCTATTTTTCATCTGGATTCGCAATATATCTAATTTTCCTATAATCTCTCTTTGCTGACTGGTGTAGTCTGCACTGTACTGGCTGATAATACCGGAGGAGCTCTGGCTGAAGGCTGACAGGCAGCACTTGCTGACATTCATCTTACTCCTTCTCCTTAGATCCACAGAGGCACCAGGTCAGCTCGCTTGTCCTTCCAGTAACTTCTGTGTTTCTCTTCTTCTTTAAGAAAAGACAGTAAGAGGTGAACATAAAGCTGTCTCTCCAGCTGCATGCACAATTTTTAGTCACCAGTCCAGTGACTCTGCCGGCCAAAGGGTCAGAGGTTGCTGGGGCTGAGCTGGTTGTTGCAACGCATCACGCTTAACACACAGAATGATTCTTGTCAGTGCTGGTCAGGTGTTAAGGGGGCCCAGTGGTGATGAAACTGAATGCATTGCACCACTGCTGTAATAGCAGAGGGGCAAAAAAAGGCAGAAATGGGCAGCAGCATAGCAAGAAGAGTTTTTAAGGCTTGTGAGGGTAAGTTATGAAAAAAGAATCCTTAAAACTCAGCAGAAATGTGTTAGAAGAGAACGAGAAACACCATCAGTGGTCAAGGTGGAAGCTATAGCTGTTAAAGAACAGGACTTTCAGATCTGGGGGAGCTCACTTGGCCTCTGCTTTGGAGATACAGTGATGAAGGAGCTACAGTGAGGTCTGACACTCTGATGATGGAGGTTCGGGAGGAGCAGGAGGAAGAGATGAAAGATTTATACATTGTTTTGTCTAGCACCCATTTCAAAGGAAGGTGATTACCATTTGTTTGTTTTGTTTAGTTTTTGTATCTAGAATATTGGTATTGGTGCTTCACCGATCTTGTTTGTCTTTGCTTTTTGGTATGTGGATTTTATTTTCAAAACAGTGTGTTTGGGTTTTCCCAACTGTGGTGAAGAAGGGTTTTTGAATGTATACGCATATTTATGAGTTCAATTTCCTGAAACTATTGTGGCTTGCTTTACAAGATACTTGAAATCCATACTGAAATCCAGCCTATCCATTTCAAAAGACTGAATTTGTGAAATTGGAATTACATGAATTCACAAAATAGGCAAAACCAAGCATTCTGTATCAAAATAATCCCAAAGTATAATGGAATGGATGATTCCAGTCTAGATCTGATTACTTCCTTAGTATTGTAACATACCTTTAAAATTTGTGTGCAATATTTTGCACATATAAAAGCATTCCAGAACTAGATTGTAATCTCTTTAATTACATGAATACTTGCATTGATTTACATGAGGTGCTTCATATAAATAACCATTAAACAATGTAAGTCTATTCCCCATGCTCACATTCTAGCTTGTAGTTTTATAAGGTTACGGTAGTGCAAAGTGCTTGATATTAAATCCTTACTGACAAATGAGGATAAGGTTTATTTTATTGACCAAATTGCAGTGTGTGCAGATTAATAAAAATATGACTTACTGGGTTCCATGTCATGTGTGTAGAGGCAGGGAGAATTTATGCAATTCTGTAGCGGGGATGCTGTGTTCTGAACAAGTTTATGAGTCCTCATCAAGTGGAAAAGCACATGAGTTATGAGCTTCTCTTTAAAGCACTGTTATTTGCAGTAATAAAAATGGCCAACTTCCCCAGCTGTAAGAGTTTCATACCATAGAATTTGGAGAGTTGAGGAGACAGAAAGGACTGCAAAACTGCCACTGAATGGAGATCTATACAGACTGGAAGAAATGGCCAACAGAAACCTCATGAAATTCAACAAGTTAATGCAAAATCCTGCACCTGGGAAGGAGAACCCCATGCAGTAATACAGGCCAGTAGAAAGAGAGAAACCAGTATCCCCCTCTACTGAGCACTCTTGAGACCAGCAGGTACCGCATCCAGTTATGGGGCCCCAAATGGAAGACAGACGTAGATTAACTGCAGTGAAACTGGGCTTGTTCATCCTCATGAACAGAAGGTTTTGGGGAGGACCAAATAACAAGCAATATTTATGAAGAGACTATTGAGAAGATGAAGCCAGGATCTTCACAGTGATATATGGCAGGAGCATAAGAGACAATGGACACAAACAGCAACAACGGAGGTGCAGACTGGATAAAAGGAAAAAAACCTTTTTCCCCATGAGAACAGTCAAGCACTGGCACAGGTTGTCCAGGGAGGTTGTGCAGTCTCTATACTCATTTTCAAGACCCAAGGTTTTCAAGACCCATCTGGATGAAGCCCTGAGCAACCTGGTCTGACCTCAGAGCTGACTCTGCTGTAAGCAGGGGGTTGGACCAGAGGTCTCCTGAACTTCTTTCCAGCTTGAATTATTTTGTTATTCTGTGATTTTTCATGGCTCCCAAGTGGCCATTTCTCTGCTAAGGATGGTAATTGGACAGGGTGTATATGTGTGTCCCAGGGAACACCTGTGAGAGACATTAGCAGGTCTTCCTTGCTCACTTTTTGCTATAAAGAAGGATGTGGAATACCCAGCAACCTCACTCCACTATTAATTGTGTGCAATAGCCCTGATGTGGGAGAAATCAATGCATTAAGAGCTGCAGCCTTGCTATGCTTGTGCTATGGCTTATAACACAAAATAGTAAAAACTGTAGCAGTCAAGGTGGAAAGCCTTGTGCATGTCCTTACAATGTAAAATGAGAGAAGGGAACACTGTTTTTCAAAAACCCTAGACCCAAGCCTGTAAAACTTTGACCATCAATATGAAAGGGCTTTGTGTCCCCTCTTGCTTTTATTGTGGTTATACTCACAACAGGTAAGATGTTTGACTCTTTCATGGCTCATTTTCATTTTGATCTCATCTACCTTGCATAGTGTACACGGAAGAGGGTGAAGACACAGGTAGGATGACAGTAAACTGTCACCTGTATCGGTCCTCTCAGTGTTGTGAAGAGTGTTACTCAACCTGCCAAATTATTTCTTAGCTCTAGGAGACAATTGTAAAGTGAACTTTTTTTTAATAGATACATGTCTTTGAGTCTAGATCTGACATATGTAAGTTCACTATTCTAAAGTGGGGGCATCCATTATCACTGGATAGAAATGGTAGAGGTACTGCAGAGCTCTACAAGATTCTTCTATCACTTGAGTGTTGGCAATTCCGGAGAAGTAGCAGCCTTATGGCTTTTAAATGTTCACTGAGCAGACACACACTTCTCAAAACTTGCATACTGTATTTTGAGGCATGGGTAACATTCCCCTTTTACACTGTGTGAAGGGGGGCCCAAGGACAACCAGAGCTCAGCATGTTCTTCATCGCTGGTCAAACAGTACAGGCATGAGTGCCTGGAGCACCTGAGCACCAGGGCTATAGAATATACAGGGACAGGCTAGTCACAGCCACAGGAGTTTTGTCTTATGAGCAAAGGTCATGATAAAACATCTTAAAACAGTTGCAATATTCATGCAGCCAAGAGCTAACGAGGTCAGAGAGATGACTATGGTAAGCCTGTGGTAAGGCTCAGCTGCACTGCTAAAGAGCTCTCCATCCGTTCAGTGCACTGTAGTGGGGCTGCTTGAAAGAGCGCATACTCTCTGCTTGCTATGTGCTGTGCTAGCAAAGTTGCCATTCTGACAAATAGATTACATTGAAAATAGCATTGTTATTAACAAAAAATCTTGCTCTATGCAGTCTTCAAAACTGGATAAAACATGATTGAGTACAAATAAAAATATGCTCTTTAGCATATTTAGGATACCGAAGAACAGTCTGGCAGCGTACTAGCAGGCACAGTAAGAAACCTATTAATAAATTCTGATCAATTTTGTCCTCTTGAGTTACATGTGATTCTTGCTCCAGTGGAGCCTTTCCTGGAAAGAAGGAAGTTAATACAACACACTATGCCAGAAAAAAATTATACTGAAATGAACAGAAAATGATTTAACAATAATCTAGTCCCTTAATGATTTTTATTTAAAAATCTGAATAATCAATCTAAGGAAAATCTCTCCTCATTTTGTTTTATTATAGTTAATGGCTAAGTTAGATCTGTTATTTAGTCATTCTAAATAATATGTCTAAAGACCACTACATGAATACAATTATAAAAAAGAACTGATTAATTTTGCACCTCTTCCTGCTTTCATAATCTTTGACAATTGAATGGAATAATTTGTGCCATTTATGTTTCTTATTACAGTATTTGTCATTAGAATGATGTGTCAGGAAGCATTCAGACTGTCTCACATTTTATGAATTAAAATAGTGTGCCATACTGTTGTGACCTTTTTAATATTCTGCATTTTCCTGTATTCCTTGGCATAACTCTCTTTCTTTGTATATCTTCTGCAGTCTACGATGGCAAATGTGAACTTACAGACAAAGTATGATGAAGCAAAGGGAACAAAACAGCGTGTCTCATGAAAATAATTAAAAAGTGAGTATTCATGCAGTGTGATATTGCAAGCTGTAGACCTTTCATCAAAATAAGGTTGCAGATATGTCAACAGCACTGATACAACAATACTGTGCTGCACATTGCTGTGAGAACACGCTGTAATTAGGGACGACTCATTGCTGTAAGATGTGAAGTATGCACAGAAGTTTGAGACTTTTCTACACATATCAAGTCCACAGCACAGTTATAAAAGTGTTGCTAACAAACATTGGAAAGGTTTAAAAAATCTCTTTCTTTGAGATTTAAACTAGTTTTTTACTATGAAACATTAGGATGAAACCTTCAAAGAGGTAATTTCTCTCACATTGGCTCCGTAGAAGGCTCTTTTGCATTGAAATACCTAGTGGTTGCCAATCTTGGAGAGAGTATTAGATGCCTGAACTGCAGTTTTTAACTCACTCGTATGGCTAACAGGAAAACAGATAGCCTACCATTGTGTTTGAGTCAAACAACACACAATTACGATCCATCCATGACACTGTTAAGAGGAAAAAGAAGTGAACAAGCAGTGCAATGAATTATATAATTGCTAACAAGATTCCTTTAATTTATATATAATGTAAAATGCAGCCTGAAACAGGCAATATGACTGCTGACTGCTTGTCTCAATCATCCTTTCCTTCACAGTTGGATGATGATGGAAAAATTGTTGCAGAAATCACCAGTATAGTTAATACAATTTAAAGCTTCCTTATTACAGAAAAATATTAGTTGACTGACAGGAAGATGCTCTAGCAAATTCTGAACAGTTTCATCCAGTCTTTAGTCTCAGAATGGGCTTTTCCTAAAATACAAGAGGTACAGACTTACTATTTCAAAGGAATACAATAACTGTTACACTTTAGCTAAGATCACCAAGGTATTCATCGGAACAAAGCAATAACAAAACACCTATACTGGTGGTCAAGACCGGATGATTGTTTGTGTCAGTCTCACAACAAGAGGGCACTGAACTAAATACCATTTGGTTCTGATTCAGCCTGGGAAATCTTGCAACTGATACAATAAACTCATTTCTTCATATTCCTCTTGATGGTCACTGTGACAGGTTACTTAAATAAATGATTAGAATTGACTTCTAAATCCTAAGTCTTAGGAGTCTGGATCACACAGCAGGAGAAAGACAGATACAAAGCTCAGAGTGACCGAATAACTGACGACTGCTCCTGAAAGGCATATGAGACTGGGTACGAGATAAAAAAGTCTAATGGAAACAGGGAAGCTACAAAATATGTGGTACGCTATGCTGACAAAGACTCAGAGTGTTCCCCTGTCATGACAGCAGAGTACGGAAAATGGCAGGAAGATGGCTGACGGTGGGTGCACAGACAAACTTGGTAGACAAGAGAAGGGAGGAGAGCATCAGACACTCCTTTTCAAAGGAGGAAAGAAAGGGAGGAGCAGGGAAGACTACTGAATACCTTGTTACCATACGTCTCCTCCTTGCAGTTAAATAGTTTGTATTTGTCTTCAAATTAAAGTTTTTGCGTATCTGTATTAATCATCCTTCCCCCTCTGATGAATCTCCTCTAATTTTCCAATATCCTGTTTGATATTAAATGCACTGAAATAGAATTACCATAGAATAGATTGGTTGGAAGGGACCTTAAAGACGATCTAGTTCCAACCCCCTTGCCATGGGCAGGGACATCTTCTACCAGACCAGGTTGCTCTAAGCCCCATCCAACCTGGCCTTGAACACTTCCAGGGATGGGGCATCCACAGCTTCTCTGGGCAACCTGTTCCACTGCCTCACCACCCTCACCGTGGAGTATTTCTTCCTTCTATGTAATCTAAATCTTCCCTCTTCCAGCTTAAAGCCATTGTCCTATCACTCCATGCCCTTGTAAAAAGTCCCTCCCCAGCCTTCTTGTAGGCCCCTTTAGGTACTGGAAGGCTGCTCTAAGGTCTCCCCGGAGCCTTCTCTTCTCCAGGCTGAACAACTCCAACTCTCTCAGCCTGTCCTCATAGCAGAGGTGCTCCAGCCCTCTGATATCTTCGTGGCCTCCCCTGGACCCACTCCCAACAGGTCCATGTCCTTCTTGTGTTGGGGTTTCCCAGAGGTTAATGCAGTACTGCAGGTAAAGTCTCATGAGAGCAGAGCAGAGGGGGAATATATCCTAGTGTAATCTATTAGTGGTGTACCTATAATATTTTCAATATTTCCAGTGCAGCAAATGTCAATATATTTCACACAAAAATCAAATCTTTTTGAATCTTTATGTACAAAAAATATTTTGCCCGTGCTTTTGCTGTAGTGACCTACTTCAGTGTAAATATATATGTTGGTTATTTTTCCTCCGTTGAAAGCAGTTCTTCAAAAGGCTGGAAACCAAAGAAGGCAGAATTCTGTTTTTCTGCTTCCAGATGATGAATGGAAAACAGGGACTACAGGACAGGTGGCTGTGCTTTTGCCACAAGGGCACACTGCTGACTCCTGCTCAATTTGCCCACCAGGACCTCCAGCTCCCTTTCTGCGGATCTGCTCCCTTGCCAGTCAGTCCCCTGCATGTACCATTGCATTGGGCTATTACATCCTAAGTGTAAAACAGCATGTTTCTTTTATGATCTTAATCACCTTCCTTTTGGCCCTCCCAGCCTACACTTTGGCTAGCAAAATACTATGGGAGACTGTATAGAAAGTCAAGATATATGACATCTGTACATAGTGCTGTCCATTTTATCACAGAGGCAAACTAGGTTGGTAAAGCACAAATTCCCCTTTGTAAGTCCACATTGGCTGTGCCCAATAAACTTTCTGTCTTTCCTGTGCTTTGAAATGATTTCCAGGAGGAACTGCTACACAAAGACACACATGTGTAAGGAGAGTTTGACTATCCTGTACTTTTCCAGATTCTCACATCTGCCTTTTTGAAGATGTGTTTAACATTTGCCTTTTCCCAGTTAATGTTCCTTTTTCAATATTCTCTTTTAAAAAATGTATCCATTTCCACCACCTTCTCTTAGACTAATTTGAACTACTTCTTGTTACATTTCTGTTGAATTCCTATTTCAATCCAAATACAATTTGACTCAAACTTAGAATAAAATGTCTGAATGTGATTTAAAAAAAAAAAAAGGAAATTATAGAGAACATGAAAATGTAATGCATTGACGAATCATTGAACACTTTTTAGAATAATGAAAAGAAAAAAAAAATGAACAAATACCTATGAAACTAGAGAACTGTTTGTTTAAATAATACAGATATAAGGTGTTGTCATTTTCAGCAAATAAAGCAACTAGACAAGGGTAAAGGTTCCATGTTTTAATGTTTATATAGGTCAATGAGAATGAACAACTATTTGGGAAAATTCCTGAAAACACAAATGCAGAACTTGATTAAATAAAAGTTTCTTGTTTCCTGTTATGTATCTGCTTACAATAAATTATTTCAGTTTTCTTTGATTTACCAGCATTGCCAGTCTTTATCATCTTTACTCAATCTTTTTAGCAGAAGATAATTTCTCTATAGGTTTCCTTATCACCAATTCTCATATTTGTTTGTATATCTTTTCATTTCTCCATCTGCAGCTTCTCACTGTAGTGCTGCCCAGACTAATGCTCATGTCCCTGCTAGTTAGTGCACTTAATTTAGACTTAATATGTACAAGTAGCTAATTTTTCCCCTTCAGTGTGCATTACTGCTGCATTTATCATTGAATTCCCTCTGTTGTTTCCAGTCCACTCCATAAATTTCTGTGAAATTCCTTAGGGTTTTTTTTTCTGACAAAACTAAACAACATATACTATACTAAAGAAAACCAGGACTTAATATGGATTTGCTTTTATCTTTCTGTCACGATAAATGTACCCTTTTATAATTTTTGCTTATCATTTTCCTTCCTAGCTTTTGCCCAAGGCAGTAATTTGTCTTTTATCTCCTGACTTTCTTTAATATCTGCTTGTGAGAGACTTTGTTAATTTACCTGAAAAAAAAAAAAAAAAAGTGAATTACCTTACCTGGCTTCTTTTTTATTATTTTTTTAACATGTTTCTGTGGTTGCAATAGATTACTGAAAAATCTCTGCCAATATTGGGTTCATTGTTTCTCACATCATAATCTTCCAGCCATTCTGATATTCTTTTTAAGAAGTGTTTTAAAGCTATTTACCTGGTGCCTATATACTATGTACGTATGCACAAGCATGATTTTTCTGTATCTTGGGCAAAAGATTAACTTTGTTACTACTGTTACTTCATCTTAATGCATGTATCTGAGATAATAATGACTCATGGCTGTTCCTTTATTGGGAACTCTTATTTGGGGTCATAATCAGTCTATACGTTTTAGCACCAGTGGTCTATGTAGGTCATGCTCTGGAAAGGGCTGGGATGGTCTGTCCTATATCTGTAGCTGTACTGGGTCTGGTCAACCCACTGCACTGGCGTTGGTAGAGACATGGAAGAATTACTGGCATAGGTGTTGATTTTCTTAAAACATACTTTCAGCCTTTCTGACATTTTAGATTTACTGTATTTTAACTAAATTGTAAAATGTAGAGCATTACTGCTACAAGTATTTATAAAGATAATATTGCAATAATTTATGTTGTCAGAATTTGACATGGCCCTGTTACTTGACTGTACTAATAATTCTAGATGAATGTGGATCCTAACTTTAGACCAACTTTATACTGTTAAATTTATGTATGTTTGTATGCATATACATACACATACAAAACCAGTTCTTCTGTAAAACTTCACAAAATTTTAAATAACACTTAAAGCCAAAGTGTTTATCTGTTGTTTTTGCATCCTTTCATTTAGCCAAAACTAGCTACATGTCAAAAATGACAAAAGTTAGCTAGAGCCAGATATAGTCATCATTAGGATAGGCTTTTCTGTCTATAAAAATAAAATAACATGGTCTTATTTCTGCTATATCTAGGAAATATGTTGCTAGTTGCTGTTGTTTTTCCTGTGGTCTGATGAGTGCTAACATGATATCTATTTTTGGAATACTGGCTTTTAAATAATCATTTTGTGAGTAGGTAACACTCTAGGGAAATTGAAAACTAAATACTAAATGTTGATAGGCAAATATTCAAGATGGCCTTATATATAACATATATGTCAAACTTATAACTGGTAGGGCAACAAAGTAACAGCATGCATAGCTGTTGAAGGTCAGATAGCCTCTAAAGTGTAGACAATTTGTTTCGAGATCTCCCATGATTAGAAACTCATTAACTAGTATTTTAAACATCTACTTTATTGACTTTGAAAGATTTGTATAACTTGTGTTTGTCTTTTAGTATGTTTAATTTGTTTGATTCTCTCTAAAAGTTTCCCTAGAAGGGAAATCGATTATGCAAATCAGATATTTCTTTGATGTTATCTTTTTGTTTATATTCCGTGTACCTAAAGTCTCCTTTCCCTGAACATAGTACAGGTAAACAGCCACACAAGAAAAAGGCCATCTCTGCAATCTTTCTTTCATGCTTGCTTTCTTGCTTTTGCTGCCTATCTCATGCTCATGCACATTCAGGCAATCAATATCCCTAAAAGGGGAGGGG
>NW_009605414.1:14152-24171 GCF_000690535.1 Cariama cristata | reverse complement strand
TGAGAGGGAGGTGTGGGGGGGGGGGGCGGTGTGTAAGTATTTATTTTCTAGGTGGGAGCTTACCTTTATATTGATAATTTAATGACATCTAGAATAACATCGTGACATCATGCGAGACTGCGTTTTACACAGCTTCAACTTGCAACAGCTGTGGCTCCACCTGGAACACTAATGCCTGAATTCCTTTCGCTATAATTCTTCCCAAGCATTCCCAACCACATGCTGTACAACTCATCAGGTTTCCTATGTGATCTAGTCGTTATCACTACATAAAAAGGCATTTTTGCTCTTTCTGCTTAAGTTCAATCTACCCGTGAGCTAAATTCAGCTCTGTGACTGATGGTAGCAATTAGCATTTTCCCATATAAAAGTAGTATGCAACACATTACATGATTTTATGCTGAGACAGCTGATCCTTTGAAAGAAAAATCCATGAATCTGTCCAGAACAGTTTCTGAAAATGCCATAAAAGAAGTGTATCTCTCGATGCTCACATATTCCTCCAGACTTACTGAATTCTTAGCACACAGATACAAATGCTAGTTAACCTAAAGCAGGATTCTTATCACTTGCTTGCTCAGTTTGAGAGCACACAAGTGAGATAGGCCAAATTAGGAACTGCTTCAGCTGGATTTGCCCATGCCTTTGTAAAACGATAGCTGAGGAAAGAAATACACCATACTCCTAATTGGCACAATTAAATGAAGGAGAATAGAAACTCTGCAAGGGGACTTGAAAGTCCCTAATCCTCATTAGTGAACTTTTAAAATAGCCCAGCATTCCCCGTGCCATGTGTCTGCCGAGAATGATTTCCCCATTTCTCATTATGTATGAATGCCAGTGCACTGTGCAGCTCCAGTGCACATTTGATTAATAAGGTCAGAATTAGAAACTGAGAGTTTTCCTTTTCTTAGCATCTACTGCAGTTTTCCCTCAACAGGATTTTCTTTGCAGATTTTCTATGATTTGAAAAATAAAACTTACTGGAACAGAAATTACGTATTTTATCATGTGAAGTTCTGAACACTGTGTGGTTTTCCACAGTTTTTTACAAATATTATACATTAGGTTTTTAATAGTTTACATTAAAGTCTCTTAAAGAGTACAAAAATAAAAAAAAATTGTCTCAAGACTCCTTTTTTTCAATAGATAATCACTGCATATTCAAACACCATTTTGTTGTCAGAAGGATGTCTTGGCTTTATCTAAATTATAAATAAAGCAACTCAGTATCTTTAAAGTGTCACAATGCCACCAATCCAGTGTTACTGAATTTCTCTTCCATACAGTGATTAAAGCCATGAATTTCAAATCAATTCCAAATTATTTTAGCTGGTTACAAACTACACAATCTTCTTCCTACCACTGCAGCCAAGGTTTTGCATCTGCAGCTAGCTAACCCTTTATCCAACTGTATTTGAGTTGGATATGAGTATGAAATATGAGTATATTTCACAAACATATTATTTGGTATTCATTAAATCTTCCAAATAAAAGCCTGTACCAAGGATTACAAATGTTTGCATTGTTGGTTTGTTTTGTTTTTGTTTTTGTTTTTTTTTTTTTCAGATTCTTCCTTGTTTTGCCTGAGATTATGCAATTTTTAATTCTGTGGTATTAGCCATAGTAACTGGTCTAGTACTCCTAGTTGTTTAATTTTCAACCACTTAAGACTTCTGATTTGAAAAAAATAATGGAAAGCAAACTGAAAACCGTAATAGCCCCGACCAGGGTCCAAAATTGGACACTATATTCTTGGTGCAGCCTCGCCTTAGTCATGTGGAAGAAGATAAATTTATACACTGCATCAGGCTCTTCCCAGGGCGTGGCCACATATTTCTGTTTTTGTGATTGAGGTGTACTGTTGGCATGTACTCTGCTGTAACCCCCAGGTCCTTTCCACCAGGGCTAATGTTCAGCTAGTTGGTTCCCAGTCTTGGCTGATGAAAGGAATTATTCTGACCCAGGTACAGATCTTTGCCCTTCTTGTGGTAGGACCAATGCCTTGTTGGTCCCATCCTTAAGTTTCTCAGGGTCCCTCTGGACTGAAGCACTACTGTTGGATGTGCCAGCCACTCCCTCTGATTTAGTATTGTCCATAGATTTGCTACTGATGTGTTCTGTCTTGACACCCAGGTCACTGGTGAAGCTATTGAACAATACAGACCTCAGTACAGATGCCTGGATAAGTACGTATTCCAGCCAGATGTCAAGCTATTGATTACTTTCCTGTCATTCTGATTGTCCAGCCAATTTTCAGTCCATCTATTTTTCCTGTCTATCTCAACTCAGCTTCCAAATGAGAATGCTGTGGAAAGCAGAGTCAAAAACCTTACTAAATTCAAGCTATTACTTACTAAATGCAAGCACCCTCCCTTCACCCACACAGTCACTCATTTCATTATAGAAAGCAGTCAGGCTGATCAAGATCGATTTTCCCTTAATAAATCCATATTGCCTTTTTCTGAATGCTTTCTTGTCATTGTCAAACTAAATTAATAGAATATATCTTTTTACTTTTTGGAGAAACAGTGACTCAAGAAGACATTTGCAGATGACCAGGTCAGCTTTCAGTTCCTGGCAGATAAGAGCAGAACCCACCTTGTGCTGAAAAATGGCTGTATTCTCTCAGCCGTCCCACAGGTCAGAGAGTTACTACAGTAGTTTGGAAGCTGGCCATGGAGATTGGCTACTGAACTTTGTAACTGATCTTTGGACTCTATGGGGACACATTACATTAATAATGCAGCAGAGTAAGTGCCAGTCAGCGTAGTCAAATTACTACACATTTAAAATAACAAACTGGTTGGAATCAGCTGCAGAGACACTTTACCAAAGCTGTATCTTGCACAAATACTGCAGTACAGGTTGGGACCTGGGCCACTGTCAACTCCCTGGATCATTTTTTTTCCTACTTCATTTATTATGGCTTTAAAATACATAATTTATTTTAATGCACCTTTGTGTATACTATAGCCACAGCTATATTTCCCCTGTTTGTCTCTAAAATTAACTAATTAAACCAGGTGGTCTACAGTTCTTATTAAAGTAAGACATGGGAACAGGAAATCATTTTGCAGTATCACCATCTTGCAGGCTTTCAGGTAGATACACAACACTAGAGCAAAAAGGGCATGGTGGAGAACATATTCTGCTTTATAATATAACATTCCTGATGGCATACCAGTCATCATTTTCTGTAACATCAATAAGAATATCTCTAAATTTTCAGAATAGTGGGAAAACAGACCTCTATGCTGTTGAATAATCCAGATTTCCAATATACATATGTCTATTTGCTGGATTTAACATTGTTTGGTTTAACAGTAAAGCGTAAAACAGAAAGCTATTTCTGAAATTAGACACAGAGTCAAACAAGACACTAGGTAAAAATCCTTGAGACTGTACCCAAACTGAGAGACACATAATATGTATATAGACCCAGAGTCTTCTGTTTATCAACAGCTTCTTCTGATGAGACTGAAAAATACTTTTTTCATTTTAATTTATTCATATAGTTCAGCCCAAAGACTGGTTCCACAATTATAAAAGCTACAGTAAATTTAAGGAGCAGATAGACTTTGCCACCCCTCCCCCCCCTTTCATCCCCTATATGATGAAAGTGCAAAAACATAGGACTTGCTAGTTTTAAAAAACTTCATGGGAATATTAATTCCTTTAGTCTACTAACTATATGTAATAATTTGTTCTCGTTACATCAGTTAAAAAAACCAAACAAACCCTATTAGGACATCAGATATCTATGTTATGTTACTCAGATTATTTAAAGACGTCTTTCCAATCATGAACAAAATAATTTCAATTATTACTTTATGTCTTTTTTCAAACTCCATCTCATTTTCTACATTTCTATAATTTCTACAGATACAGACATAAACAAAAGTTAAATACTCTTCATCAGGAAAGTAGACAAGAATGATTTTCTAATAATAAAACAAGACCATTTAAATGTAGATAAAATTTATGTTAAATTGTATAGTTGCTTAGACAAATATTACAGATCCTTCTGGAAAGCAAAAAGTATCATACTTACTGTAAATTCTGTATTAGCCATAAACAACCTGTACAACGTTTTTACCAACTAATGAGAATCAACCTTTCTTTGTGACAGTAACTAAAAATTACTCATGAAAACCAAGATAATAAGGTTCATTAAAGCAAGATTTCCTGCTTACTGGTTTAAATTATGATTAAAATGATTTAAGTTCCTCCACCCTGCTTCTTTCCTTGCCAGGTTCTGCTCTTGCCATTACAAGTACGGGGAGCAATAAATGCTCAAAGAAAATTGTTTGTCTCCTGGAATAGACACACATCAAGGGTGTTTTCTGCTTTCAGAAGCAAACTCTTAAAGAGAGTAAGGAAAAGGTCAGAAATACAGAGTAACTCTGATGTGTTACCAACTCCTGCTCTTTTTCTGTCCATGTCACTTTGGCAAACCATTGAAAAGACATTGAGCAATGATGAAATTTTGCCGTTTCTTGCTCTTCTTTCCCTTATTGCCTTTGTTGTTCATTTCAGTCAAACTTTTTGCTATTTATTAAGATGATTTACATTGTGGCTGACAGCTCAATCCAGCTCTTCAAAAGAAGGCTAGGTTCTCTGTTAGTATTACAGATATTCATAAAATATTTAATCCTACTCTATGGGAAATTTAAAGGTTATTTTTCTTTACTGTTGTAAGCAGTCTACTGAACTTTCCCATGTACAAGGTGATCAGATCCCATCAAAGCAGCTTATGATTGCGTTTGTCAGAATTAAACTCACCTTGGACGTTCTTTTCATTCCAGGTAGTAAGCTAGGTCTTAGCTTTCCCTCAGGGCAAACATGTTGTACTGACTTCTATTCAGCAACGAGGTACTAGATGCAATTTTTCGGCTTGCAGTGGCTAGCGACTTACAGAAGAATGTGAATGGAGTAAACCAAGGTGAAGATTTTTTAATAGGGATTGTTTGTGCAGACACTCAGCATGGTGGCCACCAGCCTCTCTAGGAATTGGCAATATCAGGCACATATTGCTCAGAGGTAAGAGCTGAATGCACTTCAGGTAACAGTAGTTACTCAGAAATGGGACTAAAGAGAAGTCGGCATTTTCCAATGAATGACTGAGAAGGGAAGTGTTGCAAATACCACAGGTTCTGGTTAAGTGGAGGCATTTGGGGATGTAGCAATTCCCAAAACAGCTCTGGAAAACACAAAGGCTGGGCTCTTCACATCCCCAGTCTGGCACATACCCTCTGAAGTCTGGTCCCAGTAGATGTACCTGCATAAGCATTTTGGTTTGGGTCAGGTGTGCACTTTTGAAGTGAATCTCCTGCCTGTCCCCACATGCTCCGATTCACAGTTCCCAGAGGTCATGCGCTTCTTTCAGATGACGCTAAACCAGAAAGGCTGCCCAGGGTAGCAGCTTTGGTAGTGCAATGATTATCAGGCACTCAGACCAGTGCTTATTTCAAGTAAAACCCCTCTGAAATGCCTATAGCACAGGTGTCAGGCAGTGTGGTTTAAGATCATTTCCAACTTCCTCTTCCATTTCACAGCAAGGTGAAAATACCAGTGGGTATTTGATTTCAGATGACTTGTCAGAGATGGTTTACATTTCCCTCACATTGATTAAGTAACTATGTGTTGCAGCATACATTTAATTTCTCAGAATAAATGTACTGTACACTATTATTAACTGTGTGCTATTTGGGTGTTTTGCCTTTAGCTAGCTATTTCTTTACTGGGCTAGAGACTCATTAAAAATCTTCACTGTACTTAAGGTATGGTGTTAACCCATAACATTTACTTCATGCACACTGGTTTACAATGGTTGATATGTAACTCAGGAGAAGCAGAGCACGGCTGTTTTAACCTACATCTGTGATACCATGTCATGTACGATGAAAGCAATTAATCTTGTAATTCCTCTCATTTTAATGTCCACCCCTACTTTTTGCCTAACCTCTCTACTTGGTGCTTATTTACATCTACCTCACATGTGGATTTAATAATATTAAATAATATTTATTCATAGATAATCTCACAGAGCTCCTCTGTAGAGCAAAGAGAAGACAGGAAAATATTTTTACATTTTCTTAAACATGCTGAAGAATATGATGCAAATTCTGTGTCACTGACACTCTTGGTTGTTTTCACATTTACTTTTCTCTTTTGAGTCAAAGGTTACAAACTACAAAGGAAGACAAATACTGATTTAAAATTTAAACTCTGTTTACATTAAAAATACACCACCCACCCACATTGTCATCTGACCCTACATAGAGCCATGTAGATTTCATTAGATTGGCTACAAGATACATCAAAGAAGCACTTGTTTCTATTTGCCCTTTTCTTTTAGTGCCCAGAGGACTTGTTGGCATTTTCATTATGTGCTTAATTCTCCACTGTGTCACATCCCTTGGGTATCTGATTAGTCAGGATGGTTTAGCTATACAGTGCTCTTAGCTGTGGATATACATTATCAATATGTTAAACGTTTGATTGTGTTGCCATTACCTGTGCAGTAGACCCTTAGTACAACACAAAAAGCTGTTATAAAGCACATTATTCTAGATAAGTCCAACTGAGACAGCAGTACAGGCAGTCCTTAAATCATACTGACACAAGCCCAGTTATCCATAACATTACTTTAAATTAATGTTTAAATACAGAATAGGTATTTAGGTGGGCAAGCTGATGAAGAAGTGCTTTAATTTCATTAAATCTGTACCTTCAATTGAGAAATGTAGCAATGAGGATTACAGTCTCAACCACAAAATAATGTTTTATATGATTTTACTTCTTACAAAAGATTGCTGTAATAATAAATATTTGTATCCAATATAAAGTATGATGTAGATCATAGGAAAGGCACATTGATTTCTCAGGATTACTACATTCTTTCTGTTCTAAATTTCAATACTGTAATACATTAAAAATCAAAACTGAAAAGCAGATGATTGCTTTTATATTGCAATGTAACACCTCTTATGTATTCAGAAACAAATGCAACAAATACATTCTCCCTGTAAAGACAGCAGATAAGAAAACATGTCCACAAACGTTATGCATTTTATTTTAGTCTTTTGTTTGATTTTATTTGCTTTCACTTTTTCAGTTTTCTGGAGCAATTTTCTGGAGTAAAGATAATAGATTCTGTATAGAGGCAATGCAGTTTGACAGTTTTGTCTCAAATTTTTTATGGAAATTCATTGTTATGCTACATTTTATCTTAGCCATGTCCCCCTACAGAATAGGTGTGAGGCTCTGGAACCTGAGAGCCAGGAAAACAATGACCTAGATGAATAAACATCGAGGGGGGTGCTTAAGCAGACTTAAACAACCAGACGTATTACAACCAGCTCCAAAAAGGAAAAAAAGAAGGGTAATTGTGGTAGGTGACTCCCTACTGAGGGGAACAGAGAGTCCGATATGCCGGCCAGCCCCAGCCCACAGGGATGTCTGCTGCCTCCCTGGGGCCCGGGTAAGGGGTGTACCCAGGGAGCTTCCTGACTTGGTGCAGCACTCTGACTGCTGCCCTATGTTAGTATTGCAGCTGGGTAAAGGTGAGATTGTAGGAAGAAGTCCCGGGGTAATCAAAAGGGACTTCAAGGCACTGGGGCATTTGGTTAAAGGAGTAGGGGTGCAGGTTGCATTCTCCTCGATTCCTTCAGTATTCAGGGGAAAATACTGAAAGCAATAAGAAAACTCAACTGGTTAATACATGGCTCAGAGGCTGGTGCCATAGGTAGAATTCTGGGTTTTTCAGCCATGGGGAGGATTTCACAGAGCCAGGTCTGCTTAAGTCAGATGGGGCAAAGCTGACTCAGAGGGGGAAAAGGATTATGGCCCAGAAGTTAGCAGGGGGGCTTCCCCCTTTGAAGCGGAAAGGGGATAGGACCAGGATCACTAGAGATGAACCTGGGGGTGACATGCCTGTGTCAGAGGCAAAACCATTAGCCCAGCTGAAGAGTGTTGACACCAATGCACACAGTTTGGGCAACAAACAGGAGGAGCTGGAAGCTGTTGTACAGCAGGAAAGTTGTGATGTAGCCGCTATCATGGAAACGTGGTGGGACAACTCTCATGACTGGAGTGCTGCAATGGATGGCTATAAGCTCTTTTAGAACATACAGGCTAAGCAGGAGAGGTGGTGGGGTAGCAGTGTGTGTAAGGGAGTGTTTTGATTGTATTGAAATTGATGATGATGAGGCTGACAAGGTTGAGTGCCTATGGGTAAAGATCAGAGGGAAAGTCAGCAGGGTGGACATTATGGTGGGAGTCTGTTATAGACCACCCAACCAGGATGAACAGGCAGATGAGACATTCTAGAAGAGGCTATCAGAAGTCTCATGGTCGTCATACTCCTGGGCGACTTCAACTTGCCAGATACCTGCTGGAAATAGAACGTAGCAGTGAGGAAGCAGTCTAGGAGGTTCCTAGAATATGTGCAAGATAACTTCCTAACGCAACTGGTAAATGTGCTGAACTACAGGAGGTGCCCTGCTAGACCTGTTGTTTGTGAACAGAGAGGGAATGGTGGGTGATGTGATGGTCGGTGGTCATCTTGGGTATAGTGACCACAAAATGTTGGAGTGTTCAATACTGGGTGAAGTAAGGAGGACAAACAGCAGAACTTCCACCTTGGACATCCAGAGGGCAGACTTCAGACAGTTCAGGAGATTGATTGGCAGAGTCCCTTGGGAGGCAATCCTGAAGGGGAAAGGAGTCCAGGAAGGCCAGGTGTGCTTTAAAAAGGAATTACTTAATATTCAGGAGCAGGCTGTCTCTGTGTGTAGAAAGATAAGTCATTGGGGGAAAAGACCGGACTAGTTAAACAGAGAACTTAGGCTGGAACTTAGGGAAAAAAAGAGAATCTATCATCTCTGGAAGGAAAGCCAGGTTACTTGGGAGGAATATAGGGATGTTGTATGTAGTGAGAAGATTAGAATGGCCAAAGCTCAACTAGAACTTGAATTGGCCACTGCAGTTAAAGATAATAAAAAAGCTTCTATAAATACATTGGCAGCAAAAGGAGGGCCAAGGAGAGTCTCCATCATTTGCTGAATGCAGAAGGTAGTGTAGTGACAGGGGATGAGGAAAAAGCAGAAGTGCTCAATGCCTTCTTTGCCTCAGACCTCAATATCAAGACCAGTTGTCCTCAGGACACCCAACCTCCAGAGCTGGAAGTTAGAGATGGGGAGCTGAGTGAGGCCCCCCATAGTCCAGGAGGAGACGGTTAGTGACTTGCTTTACCAATTAGACACTCATAAGTCTATGGGCCCTGATGAGATTCACCCCAGAGTAATGAGGGAAGTGGCAAAAGAACTTACCAAACCATTCACAATCATCTACCAGCAGTCCTGGTTAACTGGAGAAGTTCCAGCAGACTGGAAGTTAGCAAATGTAATGGCCATTACAAGAAGGGTTGGAAGGATGATTCGGGGACCTACAGGCCTGTCAGCCTGACCTCGGTTCTGGGCAAGGTTATGGAAGAAATCATCCTGAGTGCCATTACACAGCACATGCAGGACAATCAGGGCATCAGGGCCAGCCAACATGGATTTATGAAAGGAAGATTGTGCTTGACCAATCTGATCTCCTTCTACGACGAAGTGACCAGCTTAGTAGATGAGGGAAAGGCTGTAGATGTAGTCTATCTAGACTGCAGTAAAGCATTTCGCAGGGCCTACCACAGCATCCCATTCACAGCCAGAAGGAACTGGCTTCTTGCAGCTTAGATAGGTGGACTCTTCAATGGGTAAAAAACTGGCTGGATGGCCAGACCCAGAGAGTTGTGCTCAACGGAGTGAAATCCAGTTGGCGGCGGGTCAGTAGCAGTGCTCCTCATGGCTCAGTTTTGGGGCCACTACTGTCTCAATGCCTTTATAGATGATCTGGATGTGGGAATCGAGGGCACTCTCAGTAAATTTGCAGATGACTCCAAGTTGGGTGGGAGTGTTGATCTGCTGGAAGGTAGGAAGGCTCTGCAGAGGGATCTGGACAGGCTGGATCAA
>NW_009605414.1:0-14095 GCF_000690535.1 Cariama cristata | reverse complement strand
CGGCATGCAGCGTGACATGCTGGGGGAAGACTGGTTAGAAAGTGGTCAAGCAGAAAAAGACATGGGGGTGCTGGTCAACAGCTGGCTGCACATGAGCCAGCAGTGTGCCCAGGTGACCAAGAAGGTCAAAGGCATCCTGGCTTTTATCAGGAATAGCGTGGCCAGCAGGACTAGGGAAGTGATCGTCCCCCTGTACTCAACACTGGTGAGGCCGCACTTCAAGTGCTGTGTCCAGTTCTGGGCCCTGCACTTCTAGAAAGTCATTGAGGTGCTGGAGCATCTCCAACGAAGAGCAACAAAGCTGGTGAAGGGTCTGGACAGCGTCTTATGAGGAGCAGCTGAGGGAGCTGGGGTTGTTCAGCCTAGAGAAAAGGAGGCTGAGGGGAGACCTTATCGCCCTCTACAACTACCTGAAAGGAGGTTGTAGCAAAGTTGGGGTCGCCCTCTTCTCCCAGGAAACTAGTGATAGGACAGGAGGGCATAGTATCAAACTGTGCCAGGGGAGTTCAGGTTAGACATTAGGAGGCATTTATTCACAGAAAGGGTGGTTAGGCATTGGAATGGGCTCCCCAGGGAGGTAGTGGAGTCACCATCCCTGGAGGTGTTTAAGAAAAGACTGGACGTGGCACTTAGCGCCATGGTGTATTTGACACAGTGGTGTTAGGGCAAAGGTTGGACTCGATGATCCCAGAGGTCTCTTCCAAGCAAATCGATTCTGTGATTCTGTGACAGCTCTTCAGTTTGTTTTTTTTTGGAGTAAACAGCTCTACTCTCAAATGCCTTGTTTTTAATTTATAAAATTACAAAGGATCTGAATACTTCAGCATAATATCCATATAAATAATGCTTTAAAAAGAAGTAAAAGTAATTTTTCATGTACAGTCAGTCAAAAGTAAGTCAAGACTGTTTACTAAGAAGTCAATTTTTCATGTCTCTAGTTAAAAATCAGCTACAAAGCATGCACCTGCTATCATATAATTAAAAAAAAATCATGAAAACATCAAAGAAAGACCCATGTGTTTTTCCCAAGCAGAAACAAAGTGTGGGGTCCTAAGCTGAGATACTGATATAAATAATATTGTTCAGTTCCTTGGCCAATTTACCATTCTTAAAACTGATTTGAAGTGTAAATATGAACACATCTGTGTACAGGGATTGTACCTAAGGCTTTGGCATCTAATTAGTAATATCATTAGTAGCTGATGATCTTATTACTAAATTTTTAAGAATAAAAATACTACATTTTACTCTTTATGATATCTATCTATATCTGCATCTATGTCTATATCTATGTCCTTACCTACGTCTGTATCTATGTCTGTGTCTATATCTGTATCTGTACCTAGCAATATATTGTATTTATATTTGATGGATATTGTTAATCAGATATTGTTATTAATCAATGTTCACACTTCAAAATGTAGCAGGTACAGGGAAGAAGACTGAGTTCTTATTCTATTTTGTGTAGCTGAATTTCAGTGCAAAAAAATCATATTAAAATTTAATGAGTTTTAGAAAAATTATTTCATGCTTATTTTTCATCAGTCAGTAAGTATTTTTAATTTAGCCTTCTTTTCAGCCTTTTTGTTTTCTATGATCAGTCATGACTTCAGTCAGTATATGCAGGCAAAATCTGAAGTACAGTTTCCACACATTAACAAAAATTCAACAACTAATTCAAATAATACCACATGGTATATGTGGGCAATATATATGTATATACATAAAACAAGCAAGTTAGCCTGATTTTTTTATATGCAGTAATCTAATAATGTTTTATAAAAGATGTATCATGGTATGTTTGATACATTCTTACTCTGTATGTCATATACCAAAAGACAATTAAAGTGATTAACTGATTTACTGAGTATGCTAATTCTTCAGCTCCAGAAATTAAGATGTCCTTTCTGTAAATGGGCTGACTTGACCACCCAGCTCTGAAATGCAGCTTGGTTAACCAACCATATGTCAGTCATGGAGGTGCACGTCTCCATAGGGTGGTACTAAGACTACTGAAACTGTGTCCTCATGAGGTCCTCTAAGGATTTTTTAAAAAGTGGTTAGTTCTTGAACAGTCTAATACAAATGTGCATGCATGCCTTTAGTCACAAAGTAGTCATATGAAACTACTAAAACAAAACAGATAATTTTCTTCTCAAAGCAGTATTTCTAACAATAAGCAAGGACTGTGAAAACACCTGGTGACAGCTGCTGTTAAGCTGTGCCTAGGCTATAAGCCCTGCAGCCAACAACATGGCACCCATCCATCTCATAGTTCTTGATAAACCTGCCCAGGGTGGAAATAAGGACATGACAGTAAGCTTGATAGGTGACTGATATCCTGAATGACAGCAGAGGGGCTGAGAGGGCAAGGAAACACAATGGTACAGGGACATTGCAATTACTCCCATGTAGTTTGAACAGATGTCCCATCAGGTCATGAAGCTGAGACTAAATCCTTAGATATCATAAAGGACTGCTTTGTGGAACAGTTAGATAGCGAACCTCAATAGGAGAAGCAACACCTCAGCTGGTCTTGAGTGTAGGACCTTGTTACTGTACAAAGTCACAGTGATCACAGGGTACTGGCACTTGATATCTTTTGCAGGATCTACAAAGGCAAAAAACCTTATGCTTATTTCAAAGTTGCATAAAAATAAGATTTGTTGAGAGAGGATGGGCAAAAAAACTTTGTAAGTGATGCAGACAATTAAAAACCACTCTAATGGAGGCACAGAGTAAATATTTACCACTTCTCACAAAAAAAAAACACTCTTTAGGAATCCAATAAGAAAGCCTGCATGCTTGAACAGCAGAGGTAACGATGTACTGAAATGCACAAAATAGAAAGAATCATGAGTTCTTTTACATTCAGGATAGGAACATAAGACAGGTCAGAAAAAAAACCTTGAGAAACATGCAAAACTAGTGATAGGCAAAGGTCTAGTAGATGAGATTACAGAACGTATTGGTAGAATGGACTAAACCAAACAATAACAGATTGCTCGGACCAGATAGTATTGACCCATCAGGTTCCATAAGAACACTAGGAATTGCCAGCCATGCAGTGTAATATCTTACTTAAAACTGCTTGTGTATCACAGGACTGCAAAGCAGTTAATGTGATGCTAACTTTTCTAAATATTCTAGCGGAGAGTTTGGGAGGCATAGACATGAACTGTGTTACTCATATGGGACAAATGAGCAGAAACGTTTTTAAAGAATAAAATGAGTTGGCACATGGATGTATCTGACACATTGAGGAAGAGTCAACCCAACTTTGTAAAGTGAAGTCACACCTCAGACAATACTGGGGTTCTCTGAAGGAACCAAGGTTCATAGGGATGCTGAGGTTCTGGTACCACAAGCACTTAAAGGAAGCAATAAGCCATAAAACAAGAAGGTGGCATTGCACACAATTAAAAGGTAGAAAACTAAAGATCAGGATACATGCTCAGTTTTCACACATACAGAATGAATATTTAGAAGTCCTCCTTTATATAACATGAACTAACTTCAACAGAATATTGTGCAGAACAAAAATCTCCATGAGTTCAAAAGCAATTAGAAAAATCTCTAATGCTTAGATGTACTTGTGGTTTGAACCAAATCCTTCTTGTTTAGAAGGATTTGCAGATTTAGAAATGCAGATGAAAAAAACAGTATAAAAAATCAGTGTCTTCATGTGAATAGGATGTCTGAGTTTCCATATCCCTGAAGTGGGGCTATAAAGTTCAGGGAAGTGCAGTATATGATGATCACTTAGCCACTGTTTATGTAGCACTTAGAGGATTTTAAGTGCTCAATTAGAAAATGAAGAACCAAAAAAGAAGCTTATAATGATCTTTTTCTTAATAAGTTTATGAATTCTTTATCGGTTTCAGTCAGTGCTCATCTTTACCTAGCAGTCAAATTCAAGATACAATTAGGGAAAAGTTTTATCTTCCTTGAGCCATCAAAACCACTGATTAGATTTTTGCATGTCTGTGAAGTCAGAAACAGTATTCAACTTTCAAAAGATCATAATTTTTTTCTTGAGAATTCATACACAATTACTTTTTAAGATCCCCAGTATTCCATGCTCTTTAAAGGAAGCAGTAGAGGAAAAGTAAGTACTTATGAAAAAACAAATTAAAGTTTCAGATGATTGGCAAGCTGTAGCTAAGCAGAATCAATCCTGGTCAGACTGAATGCACTCCTGCTTTCTCAGTTTATGTGCTGAAGCGTATAGAGGTCAGGGCTCAGGCTTCATGGAGGAAGGAGGAGGCATTTGCTATTGTAAATTGTGCAATGGATTCCACCTACAAAAGGCTGCCATGTAGCTCATTGTCTTCTTAGAGAAGGTGATTTAAGCAGCAGAATCTGCTCTGGTAGTTTAATGTATCTTCCTGTACATGCACACGGTGATGTTGTTGAACTCCAGACAATCCCACAACTGTCTGTATGTGTAACAAGTATGTAAATACCTTTCTTCTTATGCATATACGCAGTCAGAACCTATAGACTGCGGCTATTGACAGGAGGAATCCTCAAATCTGATCCTTGCAGCTCTTATGACTTTATCAGCCTGCAAAGGATGCTACTTCTGTCCTCACAGAGCTCTGCACAGGGCAGTGACATCCAACCAAACGAGAAATGTGGACTCTCTGGGGAATGGCAAACTGCCTGAAAATCCAGGGATCAGGGAATAGATTGTATTTGAGGATTAAAATGTTCTCTCACTTCTTTTTGTAATCCATCAAGATGAAAGATTAAGAGTATTCAACTGTACAATTAAAAGGATTAAAAAAAATGGCTTTCTCACTATTTTTCTAGTGAGAGAGAGGAAATTGAGTCTGCAAAAACAACAGAAACATGAGATGCGATATACTGAGAACAATGAGTTTCATGGTTTCTCACTTGTTCAAGATGCCTGAATCAGCTGCGTCAATATTTGAAATGAAAGAAATATTCTGAGCCCTAAATAGGTTATTGCCTAAATTTCAGGTCTCAGAAATGAGGATCTGAGGGAAAAATTTTAATCATGTCTAAAGTGATGAATATTGAGAAACATCTAAAGCCCCTGAATTGTTTGCACAGAGTCAATAGCACTAAGGCAAAGCAGCACATGGAAGATTTATGGGATTGTAATAGGAAATTAAACCTAAATTGATTCAACAAATTACTGCACACAAGAACAAGGTGAATAATTTAAAAAATCAATATGAATAATTTGAGTAACCGGAGAGTACAGAAGAAAATTGTTGCATAGGTTAATGTTTATTGCACATCTATTTAGTGACTATCTTGAAGCAGCAGTTGAATATCAGATATTTTTTAAGTGTACAAGAGGAGAAAGGGTAAGAAACAGAGGCAGATAGTTTCTAACTATCTGAGGACTGTGCTATGCAGTGATAATATCTGGAGTACATTTTTGCAGAGGAACATCTGCAAAATTTAAGGCCCTTATTACTTTTCATGCTACTTCTGTGCAATAAGAGAAACGTTGTAAATTTAAACTTCAAAATGTCCTGGGAAGTAAGGCTGTGTGAATTTAAAAATTACTGGACTCAAAACAAGTACTAGCATTAGCTAAGGGCAACTGAGGAAGGAGTGCTGTGGCATATGCACAAACCAACTGACTTAAATAATTTTGTTTGGTTTTTTTGTATTCAAACAGTTAATTCAGGGGGGCTTGTATCTCCTGAACTTAAAGGCTTAAATCCTCTCTTTTGTGCATCCTCCAGACACGGGAAAATCAAGTCAAATCATCATTCCTAGTATTCTGTTATTCTGTGGAGGCAACTGCATGGAATTTGTGTGCACTGTTATCTTAATTTTACGGAAAAGCAAAGACAAATAAGTTGGAAGTTTTATAGCATTGGAGATTCCCCAAATGCAAGCTAGGGTACAGTGAAAATTGTCCATTGCAAAGACCTGTAGGTAGGCTGCAGTAGTTACTCTGTTTAATTAAAATCATGAAAACTAACTAAAATACAAGCCTGTGGACTTGATTACAGTTATTTGGAAAATAATAGAAAAAATGACACAGCCTAAAGACCTGCCATACAGAAAGCTGCAGACCTGAACAGGGAGGTAGTAATGCAGATTTTGAGATCGGTGCGGAATATGATTATATTCTTCACAGATGTAACAGTTTGCATAGGCACATCTGTTCATGTACCACAAGTCTGTAATTTATTAATGAACATTCATTATGAATTCCTGAAGGGGGAAAAAAGATGTCTCACTGTTGTGCTTGAATTCTTTAATTATCTCGCTGATTTAGTGAAAAAGTCTATACATATTTCATTAAAGCATTTGATTTCGTACATAAGAGAAGGATTATATTAAAGAAAAATTCAGAACGCAACATAGAAAGGTAGAAAAAATTGAATTAAAGAGTTGATGCGCAGTGAAAGACATGTCTACAATATCTTTGGACAGCAACTTTGAGGGCGTCCACTAGACTGGAGTCGCAGTTCAGGCAGGCAGCAGAGCTGTAGTAGTTATCCTGTGCGTGTCTGAAAAGCACTTCTGAGGATGGGCCGGGCTCTGACTGTGCTGAGTATGGGGCAGGGGTTCCCCAACATGGAAGTGGGTGTCAAGCCTGCCCCAAGGCTACACAGGGGCTGCGCAGTCATGTGCGCGAGAGGGAAACGGGGAGCAGAGCCCTCGCGGCTGCACCCACTGCCTGTCCACACCGTGAAATAAACCGTTTAGTTCTGGGAGACGCCACAGATGTGAACCATTTGCTCTGATTTGTTCCTTCTGACAAGAACACCCAACACTCATGTAACTCACTGGTTAGTCTCAGGACACTTTATAGTGAGGACAATTACCCCTGGGGTGGTTCGGGAAGAAACCACAATTGAGGAGAAGTGAAGCGAGCTGCTGGGGACCACTGATGGGATGGCAGCACAGGCCTGCAGAAAATCCCCTTCGCCCAGTCTGGCCGCCTGTGCTGCAGCCAGGGCACAGGAGTGAGGGACCTTAAGCTGACAGACAGACAGAAAAGAGAAGGAATGCAGTTATATATAGCACCCAGCAAGCAAGTAAGGCTTCACAGAGATAATTTGGAAAAAGATGCACTATGCAAGAAGCAAAATGTTTAAAAGTTCATTTTCACTCTATCAAAAAAAGATAAAAAAAATTCAAAGAGTTAAAAGCTGGAAAGTTAAATTCATGGGGTTATTTTGGGATCTGTTCTAAAAGAAACTCTGTGAAAGGATACTTTTAAAAGCAGATGTTTAGGGGTAAAATTTATTCTCAGTGAAGAATTTTTCAACAAATAAACTTCTTTTTTCTAAAGAGCTTATACCTAGTAAGACATCTACAGCCCAAACAGGCCCAAACTTCAGGAGTGAGAAGTTACATCTGTTTCTCTGGACATCTGTCCCCTGCCTAGAAACCTTCTTTTTCCATAGAAACTTGGTTCAACTTGGGATCCATTATTCAAGATGCTCCCTGCGTATGGTGGCACACCATGCAATAGGCAAAGATACCCACCTTTAAAAACATTTATCTCCCTGAATGTCCTTTCATTTTGACCTTTTCTTCCTGCAGCTTGGCCAATTTTGACTCCTTTTCCCTTTGAGGTCTGCCATGTAGAAAAAAAGAGAAGAACTGTATCGAGGAGGTGGATACAGTGATTTTTTCTGAAAACTGAAGCTTTCAATATCAGTACACAGAAGTTATATAATCAGGTCCTACCAATGGCATGCTGTTATGAAAAGACGGCTTTCCAGAGGTGTTCTTGATTCAAAATCAGCCAGGAAAGGACATTACTTTATTATTGTTTTAATAAGGCTAGGTTAAGGGTCACGAAAGAAAGCAGTAAGAGGAAGGAAAATCACAAACAAGACAGAAATGTATGATATGCCGTTTTAAATTAACCACCACAAGGTGCCACCTGAGAAGCTTTATAAGGTACTGTATGTACTTCTGTTTGTAGGACATACCAGGTGCATTTCAGTTGTAAGTGAATTTCATTGCTTCTATTCTATCTCATTAATATTCTTTTCTTGCAGGTTTCTTTGTGGACACAAGTAACTTTGAAGAAGTATGCAATTTCAAACATACCTAAATTTGCAGATAATGCTAAATTGAGTTGGATGAGTAAATAGAGGAGAGAGCCAACCATTTGAAAAATATCAGATTGGATAAGGCTTGGAGGCTGTAAAGTAGCTCATTCAGATTAGACTGTACTTTTGCAATTTTACATGCTTACTTTCAAGTCTGTTCAGTTTTTCTGAAAACAAATGAGGAACATGGGTCAAAATCATCTTTCACAAATGAGACTGAAGATGATGTATGAACAGAAAGCATCAGGTCTAAGAGCTTAGTCATCCATTTTGTTTTCTTTTATCAATTGAAGCAATTTCCAGATTCATTTGAAACTGTGCAATCTCTTCCAGCAGTACCAAGAGATTGGTTTGCTTTCAAACCAGCATAAAGGGCTTGATCCTTCAAAGATGATTAAATAGCTCGATCTAGCAAAAGGAAGGAATATTTCTAGTTTGCTCATCATACTTTCTGAACCACTCCTGGTTCTGCAAGCTCTATGTTTGGCAGTGTGGCAAAAGAAATCCACCATGCCCAGCAATTATTACTTACATTGTAACTCCTAGGTGTCCTAGTCATGAACCAAATCTCCCTTTGCCATTCACAAGATAAGCAGCTGTGTCAACTACAAATGACCTATTACGGATTATTTGATTTGTATGTGTACCTTTCAATGACAAAGAAGGTCTGAGGATAACTCATTTGTTTAACAAACATGAAGACATGCTGCTGCCATGCAGCCAGTGTTTTATGTCCCAGGGTGAAGTTACACAAGACAGTCAAAACGATTTCAGAGGAGGAGATCCTGTTTCCTCTGCCTCTTCCTGCCTTTGCATCCCACATCCATTCTCCCAGCCACAGGCTTTCCCTCCCTGCCTTGCTTGGGCTCTGACTGTTCTCCCAGACGGCTTCAACTCGCCAGAATGGCAGGAAAGTATTTGGGTCGCCGTTAAGTTTGTTTTCTCTCAGTTTGGGTAACCAAATTTGCACCGCACAAGGCTGGTAAGTGGAAAGCTGGCAGAAGGTGGGCGCAGAGGAGGAATCCTGCAGCCGGGCCAGGGCGTGGGAGATGCTGCTGCCTGTGGAAACTCGTTCGATTGCCCCGGGCCGCAGAGGGTAACTGCCTTCCCAGCCGCTCATCTGTCTTCCCTGTGCAAGAGTCTGTGTGCACCAAACAACCAGAGAATACAGGGTGATGTCACACTTCTCGATAAAAAAATAGACTTCTAGCACAAAGGAGTCAAGTATCAGTGTTCCTGCTGGGCTGTTTACAAGTCATATTTAAATTGTCAAGTAAAACAAAACAGTTGATCCATTTCTTTCCGTCTGTGAGAGAAACAGTCTGTCCTTCGTATCTCCTAGCTACTCACATCCAAGAAAATATTTTAATATTGTCTAACTTGGATATTTTTTAATATGAGAAATGTTCTGTGTCAATTAGTATGTCTTAATTTAATTGGAGGAGTGGAAGGGATTTAAACAAATGGAAATACAAGCTTAGTTTCATTGAAATAATGCCTTCAAGTCGTTCTGCTTTTAGTTTGTAACTGGGCCAAAACTTAAAAATATTAGATGTGATTAATTATTTTAAAGAATCTGAATTCAACCCTACTATATTTCAATTAAATCAAGAAAATAACATGAGTCTTTTTATTTGCTTCTGGTATTAATGGACGACACTTTAGAATATTTTGGTTTATTTAAAGGCAGTGAAATGTGTTAAAAATAGTCAAGCAAGAAAATCAACGATTCTTTGGAGAAATACAGGAGCAAAACCAAATGAACGTTTTCTAAAAGAAAAAAAAAAAAATGCCAGTTTTTCTTTGTTATCTTTGTGTTTCTTTGTGTATCTTTCTGTTTGTGTGGTCAGGCTGCTCCATCCTTCATATCATTCCATGGGAATTTATGTATGTTTGGCCAAGATCAAAAAGAGTTTACTTCCAGCTATTGCTCCCTCCCTGCTGTAAAACATACTGACATACATAAGTCTAAAAAAGGTTTAAAAATACATTATATAAAATCCAAGCAAGTCCCATTTCCTAACAGATACTATGCCTGAAGCACATTCGAATTCTCATAGAGGTTTACGTTGTGTATTTAGCTGCTTCAAAAGTTAGTGATAAAGATAGGTAAGAATGTACCTGCCACATTTTATCTGTCAGGTTTCTGATGCTAGATAGCAAAGTGGAGGCGAGCGGCTTTTGGTGAATGTGTATAGTGCTAGTACATTCTTTGACCCAATCCTGAAAATAACTGACCCAGCACACCTGCTCTAACTAAGGGAATTGGCTGTAACTCTGTAGCACAGGAGCACACAAAGCTTTTAACTCTGCTGCTTCATGCAGAAAATTCATGAAAATTGCTTTTCATCCTCGGAGCGGAGAGTAGCATTTATAGCCAGACCAGTCTGCCTGAAGCTGCAGGGGTTTCCGCGCCCAGGGGGGTGCCCGGTGCCCGGGGCTGGGGCTGCCCCGGCTGTCCCTATGGCCTGACCTGCTCCCTGCCTGCCCCAGGATGGGTGTCCCCAGCCCCCGGGGAGCAGCCTGCTACTGTCTATGTGGCCGGTGGAGATGGAAGAGTTGACAGAAGTGACATACATAGAGGGAAAGAAGCAATAAGGGAGAGGCAAAAGCGTGAATTTTTGCAGGGTTTTTCATCTGCTGTGTTCGGAGTACATTTCAGGTTGGTCAGCTTTGCCATACACATCGATATTTATTAGAGGAACACAGTAGACCAGAGCACAGATTTGTTGTGGCAGGTGTTCAGAGTCATGTAAATCCAGGTGAAGTCTTCTTTTATAACTTAAGATTTTGCCTGAATGCACAACTTAACTAAACTATCCAGAGTTGTTACATGGTGACCTACCACAGGTTTTGGATATCTGGGAGTGGGCCTGATGAATTGTCCACAAAAATAAGACAAAAAGGCAAACGTGTATAGAACGAATCTGCAAGTGGGTCCAGTGCAGAATGCATCGAGACATAACTATTGGACCTTAATGCATTGGCACGTTTATATTTTCAAGGAAATGGGGAGAATAATGTTGAGAAAGTACCTTTACAGATTCATTAGCAACATTAAATAAAGGGGGCAGACCAGAGATCAATTTTGAAATTCAAAGCACTTTTAAAATAAAAAAATTACATACTTTTCCAATGGATAGTGCAAGTATAAAATTGGAAGAATTCAAATTGAATGTTTGATGCCAATTTTCCCCAAAATACTGATAAAATAACAGTAAATAAAAACAATTAGCAGATATCCTTCTCGAATTTGAAAAACAATAACTTATTTGGCTGGTGAAATACTGGGTTTAGTGCCAGTGGATGTTCATTTTGAGGTGACTCCTTTTACTAATTTTCATTTTCATATTTCTTTAAAAATCATTTTACCATAAAATTCAAATAAATATTTGACATTTATATTTTATTTTATTTTGTAAACAAATATTCAAACAAAATATATGCTAATTTAAAACAGAAAATAAAGAAAAATGGCATAAAAATAATATAAAAGTCAAATTACAAATGATAAAACTTCATTAGTGAACAATGAGCAATTTTCGATGGAATACTTGTAGCATGATTATGCCCATCTGCTACTGCACACTGAGCTGGGTCTTCTTACACTCACAATACTTGATGGCAAAGGCCCAGTTCTATCACATCGCTCAGAAAGATGCAGCAGCACTGACCCTAATAAGGTCAGTGTAGGGATGGGATGGTCCAAGAATATCTGAGTATTTCCCAGCACAGGAACTATTATGGGCCATGCTTGTTGACTGACATGTGCCTATTGCATGTAGGCTGCTGCCAAGACTATAGGTAGAGGCAGAGAGGTGTGGGCAGGGGGAGTAGAGAAAGGATGACTGGAGCCATGAGAGGCTCCCTGTGCTCATTTGCTGAGCCTGTTTCATACAGTCAGTGACTCTAAATAGTGTTAACATCTAAATAGTGTTGCTAGAGGATAGCTGCAAAGCAGAACATGGTTTACAGAAAAACCTAGGTATGCTAGCTTATTAGCTGCTTTTTACATCATTCAGCTCGTCTGAAGCTATTCCACAGCACACAGTTGTTGCTCAGCTTCATGCAGATTTGCAGAGGGTAGGCAGCACCTGTCATGGTGCTGCCCATCTGGATCCAGGAGTAAGTGACATGGTGGGGTGCGCTAACCCAGCTGCAGTTGGGTTGCTGTAGGCTGCTCCTGTTGTTGCCTTACCTGCGAGACTGCAAAAATATGCCAACACAGCTCACCCAAGTTGTGGGGTGCCAGAGTGACTACCATGAACATGGTCTGCTAGAACACTAGGATCCAAGGAAAACCTTAATTGCAGTTACTGGAAGAAGTTTGTCCTGGGATGTGTGTGTCTGCTTCTCATGCATCCAGGCCCTGCCCTAGCTGAGGACCTACGTGGTGACCACACTGCTCTACAATATTGGGTCAGGCATGGACCCTCGCTTGCCAGCATGCTGGGCAGTCATAGGCCTCACCAAGCGTGGACAGGGCTGTCTGGAAGATAGAGCAGATGCTTGGGATGTGGAAGCAGCTTTGGGGTGAGAAAGCTGCTGGTTTTGTATGTAGTAGCCTTGAGCCTGGGCCAAGAAAAATGGCTTGAACAGTGAAAAGGCATCACAGTGAGGGAAAACTGCTGCAGTGGATACATCTCCATGTGCCATATAAATCAGATCAATTTTATTTTATTTATCTGTCAGCTCTATGTTGCTTTCAGAAAGGCTTGCAAGAGAAGGATCTTGTGGCATGGAGGCAGTATCCACTGTCACTTTCCAAAAGTGCTACCGTGTGCTCTGTTGGGAGGTGGCAGAGCAGAGGACGACTGGATCATTTAGCATGTGTGCACACACATAGCCATATAAAAATGCTTGCCAGGGTCATCTTGTTTGGTAGACATGCCTGGTTATGTTTACTTTAACTGCATCAGGTGATACGTGGTGGCAGGACCCTGCAGTGTGGTCTAGCTGGGTGCTAAGAAGGTATCTTTCAGTAGGTGGTGCTTCTATCTGCTGCAGTTGCTGTGAGAGGCAATAAGCCAAAGAAGTCTCAGACTCTCACTTCTGAAGACCCAGTTTTCACTGATCAGAGGAGCCCCTGGACTGGAATTCACCACTGGGTCTGATGGCACTGGCAATGATGGCAGCAACAGTTCTTCCATCCATTGCAGATGGGATTTCACTGGAAGGTGGTACCTTGGAGTAGGAGAAGAGACTCCTAAAGTGCAGTCCTTTGATTTCAGGCCCTGCTCATCATTTGGGAGACTCTGCAGTATCACACTCTGAAGATTTAGTTGAGCACAGCTCCGTGCAGATACTTATGCTGAGCTGTGATGGGCATACAGTCCTGACTCTGGACCTCAATATAGGCCATCTTGAGTTTCTTTAGTATATCTATGCATGCTCTGAAAGTCCATCACTTCCACTCATCTGGAAACTGTCAGTAAATATGGGGAATTAGACAGAGCTGAATAGCCTTGATCCTGGCTTAGTTTCTCAGGAATACAAAGGACCTATTTTCCCATGTCCTTCCATGGTCTACAGCTCTTGACATACCTGTCTTTGAGAAAGTGATTGCTTTGCAGTGAACTATAAATACCAAGCTGCTAAAGCACAGCCTGCATGGTGTGAAATGATAGAAGGGTTGTGGGGGACAGAGGACAGTGTACATCAAAAATGCTGAAATGGTACTGTCTCATCTGGAATACTGAAAGGAAATGATCCCTGGAAGTTGCTGAGTTATGCCAATGAATTATTTAGAAAATGTATTACTAGAAATATGCCAAATCTGTGCCAGAATAATAAAAGTTTATTACCATATACTATGGTATGCAGCTTCTGGGAAATGTTCCTAAAAATACTGGACATGTCTGGGGGAAAAAGGCAAGATAAACTCAATTCGATACAGAATAGTATCATGGGATATAAAACAGCTCTGTGAATAAACTGAAGGCTAGTAATACAAGAGCCTCAGACTAATACATTATTTCAGCATACTTTAGGTTGCTATTACATCTGAGATCACAAGGCATGTGCAGGACAAT
>NW_009605413.1:64198-77856 GCF_000690535.1 Cariama cristata | reverse complement strand
GGGGGGGGAAGGGGCTTGGGCACAACAAGGTAAGTAAGTGGTCTTGTGGAGGAGGAACACATTACCGGGGCTGTTTAGGGATGTCAAGGCTGAAGAGTGACCAAGTAACAAATAGACTTGAGCTCTTGAGATCTGAACAAGATGGCGAGTCTGTCTTACTAAATTTCCTAGGAAGGCCCCCACACCTGTGATTGTAGCTCTGAGGGGTGGAGGTGCCAAGGCTGGGGGGCACAACAGCCCTCAAAACGGCCAGAGAGTCTCTAACACCTGATGGTTACATGGGAAAGTGGTGTGTTGGTCAGACACATGCTTGGAAAAAGCGTGTAAGGAGCTGCAGGGAGGCCGTGGGGGCAAAGTGGTGCCCCAGCACTGGTGGTGCCCGTCCCCCTCCCCAGGGGCACACGAAAAGCCTCGGGGAGCAGCAGCCTGCAGGCAGCCGGGGCAGGGGAGGGACACAACGAGTCAAGCAGGTGGATGTGGCAATGGGCATTTCTCTGTGGCCAGGTCATGTACACGGGACATGCTCTCAGGTTGGTATTAATTGGTCAGGAATAAGTTTGGCCTGGAAACAGGAAAATTTTCCCAGGGCCCCTTCCAGCCCTCTGCTCCCCTGGAAGGGGCATCTCTTTGCATCTCTGCTGTGGGTTGGGTCAGGCTCATGTCCCCAGCACCAGGTGGAGGTTTGGGACGTGCCTGGCCACTGAGCGTGCGCTAAGAGGATCTGTGGCTTTGGGAATGAGCACTCACCTCTTTAGGCTCTTAAAAACATGCAGAGTGGCATGGCAGGAGTTAGGTGCTTCTCTGCCCCAAGTCACTTGTGAAGGCGACATGGGGCTCTTCTTCCTCTGCAAGGTGATGAAGCAGGCACAGGGCCTGTCCAGCACCACGACCCCGGCCAGCCCCAGGCCAGGCAGTGTTGGTCTGCAGGCCGCAGCGTTGGTCTGCAGGCCCAGACAAGCCCCAAGACCCCGGCAGCCCAGACAGGGGGGGCAAGCACCCGCCAAGACGCAGCTGCATGTAGGCTGAGCCCCGCACCTATGCACTATACATGCCTGCAGTGCAGCTCTTGCTGTCCCACGGCAGGGTCCCACCATCTCAGCGCTGCTACTCCAAAAGCTTCTGCCTCGTGCAACTGCTTGGACATTAAGAAAGCTGCTGCCAGCCTGAACTGTAATAAAATAAATATATTGTTTTAATTATTTTTTTAAAAGTAGGTCAAAGCTCCCTCCATTATCCTCTGTAGAAGGATTTCAGTAACATCTGCTGCATCAGTGCATTGGCAGGGTTGGTGCCTGAAGGTTGCAGGAGATTATACAAAAAAGCCCTTGTGTTATTCCACATGCCATCCTTACTGGATCCGACTGTCACTGACATGTTGAACTTGGTGTTATGAACCACTATCACGGCAAAAAAAAGCCCAGGATCAGCATGAAGAGAAAACGAGAAAGAAAAGCTCCTACTGCAAGGTGAAGCTCCCGACACAAGTTTGTATATAGAAGACCAAGCTCAAGTAATGCTCAACGGAAACAATCATCATCATCGTTTTAGAGGACTTGGAGCCAAATACTCAAATAAACAAACCAACCACCCCTTTCTCTAGGGATGTACTGCCAAGCACAACCTTTTATAGATGCTCATGGAGAAGAGCATGGCTCCATTTGTTTATGCTCTTCCATTTAGGTATTTATACACACTGATAGGCTCCAATGGATGATGTTACCAGGAAGATGTCTCTGAAACTTGGAAAGCCAGAGAGATGACCATGTCTACCTCATGGTCAACACAACAGGACTGAAAATGCCACCGTGATCTAGTATGTACAGTCTGTGAGGTTTGGCCTGTCATATACCTGTGGAAACGATTAAAAATACACACTACTTTTGGGTGGGGGAATGCTGGATCTCCTGTGACAGCTTGTAATAGTCCAGATGACCAGAAAATTTCCCTAAAGCATTTGAAGATTTGGCCATTCAGTGCACGTCGACAGACTCTCAGGCAGCTCCTGAGATGACCGGGTGACATTACGGTAACATACAGGTTACAAGAGCCAGAATCTGCACGGTAGGTGCATGGTGAGAAACAACTCCCCACTTGATGAAGGGAGCAAGTAACATCAGCAACCTGTGCTGAATTAGGGAAGACACCTACTCTGAACGTGGAGTGGCCTTGTGGGAAAAGCAGAGTTTAAAACCTTGTTACTAAAGCAGAGCCTGATAAACTGTGACTGCATCCCCCCAGAAGCATCAGAAATTAATCACAGCACAGAGTCCTCTTTCTCCCCAAGTCCTTTTGTGCTAGAAGCTAAGCTCACATACAGGAAAGTGAGAAGGTAATGCAGAAGACCCAATGTGCAGGCATGGATGGATACAGCAAACAGGGCCTTGCAGAATAGCCGGGAAGCAATGTAGTGTGGCTGGAAGGTTGAGAAAAGGGGATGAGAAAGGGTGCTAAGGAAACGTGCAGAGCTATTGCGGTCATGCCCACTGCCAGGGTCTGCAGAGTGGCTTCCTTGTCCATGTCCCAGCCCGAAACCTGTCCTGGTGTAACAGTATGAGGAAGGATGAACAGTGATTGCTGGCTGCTACCACCACCCAGAATAATTTATCCAGGCTACAGATTGCTCTCTCCTTTCCTAGAAAGACTCAGGGATGGAACAGCCAAGAGGCAATGGCATGAATTACCTGGGCAGTGACAACCTCTGATCTCACAGGACGTGGAGAAGAGCTTACCCGTGGGCAGCAGGAGCAGGGAGCAGTGCAGTGTCCGTGCAGGGCACCCTGCACACGCTCTGGCGACGGCACGGAAACCTCCCGAGGGAAGACTGATGGCTCAGACCTCTGCCACTACCGTAAGTCCACCCCATTTCTGGTTTGGAGGCAGTACTGAGATGGATGATGCAGAGGCACCTGAATATATAGCAAAGCAAATGGTATTTTGAGTTCTCATACCGCAGGGCAAAATATTCTGAGCATCCCAGCTTTCCTTGGGGTAGGGTGCCAGACTACATGCCCGCTGCCCAGCCAGACGCTGGCTGTTGCAACTATGCCATGTCAAGGTAAGAAATCAGATTATTGCCTATGAAGTTTCTCGAGCACGCAGCGATAACCCACCTGCTTTACGGCGATCGGACCCAACACCAAAGCAACTCAGCCATAATCACCCGCCACCTCTTGCTTCAGAAGCTTTGGCACATCAGGGTCAACATACATCAACCTCTGCTTTCAGGGCAACGAGAGGAGAATTAAACGCCTGAACTTAACGAGCAAAACGTGTATTTCTTGTTCTGGAGCACGCCTGCCTTGCAGCGTTATGAACACACATCTGAGGTCTTGTGGCTGTTGAAATAACAGTCTTGTCGTGGGAGGAGGATGCTCTGTGTACGCAGTTCTTTGGTTATACTTCTTGCCTCAGCTGACATGCTGCTGAGACTACGCTGCTGCCAGCATGACTTCAGCAAGTTACAAATTAGCTCAGGTAACCTCTGTGCTCCCACTGAAAAGCAGACATGTCTCCTGATGGCTGTCCCTCCTCATCAGGTAACACAGGACTCAGCTGCGCTGCCCATCTGTGTTGCCCACGGACGTCTCAGCTCTGCTGACCATAGATCAGGTTGTGCAGTCGGTGATGAATCCACTAGGTTCAAAGTTGAACAGCTTCTTAGAATTATAGAATCATTTCTTGCCAAAGCTCAAGGGGTCACCACGAGTCCTGACTCCTCCTCCTGTTGGCTCACAACACCCAGCTGTTGCACAGCCAGATAGTTTCCTAATAAAAGTTTGTCATGACTTTCGCTAGGCAGAAACAGTGAAGATGCTCTGTCGCTGGTCAGAAAGGTCTTTCTATCAGGTTAGCAGGAGGACTTCTTCCAGGGCAATGGTATGATGACTGCACTGACAATGTCACAGACAGCAATTCCAGTAACTCTTCATGTGCAGCTTGTGTCAAGCCCCTGTGAGTGACTCCAAGGCTCTGAGGAACACGCTCACATCGTCTTTAAGCACATGTGATGCCAGCTGAGTTGAGGGGCAACGCTGCTCCTACCAGTTACTGCAGCAAGGGTGGCTGCTGCTTTGGCTTTTGGAGCCTGAGTGAGGGGGAGGTTATCTGAACTGGAACAAGCCTGAACCGACCTTTTGCTGTGGTCCCACTCGCTTCTTTACAAGCAGCTGCAAATGCCAAAAACTTGCTCATTTCCTTTCAGACTGCAGAGAATAAGGCTGGGAACTTGCCTTGAGTGAGATATTCCTACTCTGAATTTAAAGTATTCTAGTGAGTCAGATTTGTGAAAGTAGTCATCCTGTCTGTGGGTCACCACAGTGACTTGGTGCTAAGGAGTCTCTGATGGGAGCTGTGGGACTGGCCACATTCAGTTAGAAACAGGTCACAGAGAGTGAGATTGAAGGGAGAAACTGGGTTGCTCACCCCCTTTGGTGTCTCATGTGGTAAAACTACAGGAATAAGAAATTTTGGATCCACTCTCCTGACCCAGGCTGTGCAGCAGGGAAGGGAGAAGTTGTCAGCCACTGCCTCTGCTTCTGTACCAGGACTTCCAAGTTCTGCTCCTGAGGAGGTCCGGTCTTGTTTGCTGCCTTCCAGGAAACAAGGCAAATGGATGCAGGGAATGTCAGGCTTAAGAACTCTTTAAGGAATGGAAGCTGCTGTTGGTCTTTGAAGTTTAAGAGTATGTTACCTTACTATTTGAGCTTCCCTCTGTCCGTTTCAGTACCTGGGGTACTCATTGACAGGATTCCCTCCTTGTCAGAAATTTAAGCAGGGGAAGGCTTCAAGGGACATATCCAGCACTGCATTACAGGAGGACGTTGCTAATTGCTGTTTAACACCTTGCTATTCCCCTGTGCAAACCTGTTCCTGCACTGAGATACAATTCCTTGGGCTGGGACCAGCTACTCTGTGACTAATGCTTGGTTATCAGCTGTGCACAGCTGCAGCCTGGCTGGCAAGCAGACTTCATAGTCCAACTCCTTTAGCTTGGGCTATTTCCTTGAGCACCGATTTGGGACTTGATTTCTGTGCACAAACCAACCTATTACTGCTGATAAATATAATAATGGAGCACACATGCAAGCGAACTAGGATCCACATGGATGAGTTCTTGAAGAAGCAAATTTCCTGTATATTGCAAATGTTTGGTGATCCCAAATATTTTTGGATCCTTAGAGGAGACGATTCAGCTGTGATAGCCCTCATCAGTTAACTTGAAACTCAAGAGCCAGTCTGATGCTGAACCTGGTCTTAGCACACAACATGTGCTAAGTATCTAATGGCTGGAAGTACATTTCAGATAAGGATTTGTTATTTATCAGTTCTAAAACTTCAAGGCTTGTCAGCATGTGCAGAAAAGATTTGTAATGCATATTATTTTTCCTGTTTAAGATTGCTCTAGAAAACATTATTATTTTGTCTAAACCAACTATTCAGATTTAATTTTGTTGAGTGGTAGAGGTTTAATTTAGTACGGTACAAAGTATGTTCTCAGAACAGCCTTCCTGTCTTAATGTTATCAAAACTGTGCAGTCCAGGCATCAGAGGACACAAAGAAAGAGAAATAAATGTATGTCTGCTAAGAAACAAAGCCACACTTTTATGAAGATGGGAACTTAAAAATGATGAGAACTTAGCTCTGAACTCACGTAACTGAACGTGAAACCTCAGCATCTTTAAATCCTACACTGGATAAAAGCCATGAAGACTGGGTTTTATCGGGCTTCCTTTTATTCTTTATCTCACATTAACAAGTGGAAAAACTCTGAGCATCAGTTTTCTTATTACAATGAGAGAATCCCCATTCTTATGTGAAATATTTAAAAACTCATATATGGCCAAGTACAAAACCCCTACTTCTTCCTTTGGAATAATTTGCCTTCAATTCCACAGTTTTATACTGATTACTCTTTAACAGATTTTATTTTTAAAGCATCAGAAGAAGTACTAGCAATAAATATATGTATGTATAAAACTTATGCCTGTACTTCCCTGTATCTGTTATAAAGGTTCACGGTTCCAACTACTTGCTATGACGAGCGAGACTGCTGTCACGACTGCTGGCCCTAGAGGATACTGTTCCTACAGAAAGATGCCCACTGCCGAGGCAGCTCGTGTCTGTACCACGGGTGCTCTCAGGACTCTGGCGAGGGAGTAGCAGGGGGCAGGCAGACAAATTCTGTGTGCAGCCTTGTCTGGGGCAAGTTCTGAAAAGAAACCAGTGGACCACCAGTAGACCTTTCCTATGGTTTGTACACTGCATTTTTGCTCAGCCAATTATACCCAGCACAATTTGCTGCATGAGTGTACTGACCGTCTTCAACTATACTGATAATCAACGTACGAAAGTAACTCAAAAGCTCCTTTAAAAAAACAGAAGAAAAACATTCTAAAAAAAATTCTGTTCGTAGATAGACAACTAAAAACCCTGCTCTGAGCATGGCACTGAACCTTCAGAATAATTTAGGTTAGAAGGGGTTTCTATGATGATTCCTTGAGTAACTTAATATTTGAACTCATTAAAAACTGACGAAAAAGGGGGGAGGGGGGAGAAAGAAAAATAAAAAACCCCAACAATTATCCACTTCACAAAAATCAAAGCTTTTGGAAACAATTCTGAATTTTTGCAGTATTAGTCAAGTCCAGATTTCAAATAACTGTTAGAGGCACACCACTAGGTACCACAGCTCATTTCTAAAAGAGAATTTCTTTTTTAGGTAGCACCTAAAAACTTCTAACAAAAACATTTTAAAATTGGTTTAAACCAAAATACTGTAACTTTTGCAGGAGGGAAGTATTTGACCAGAGCGCTAAAAAGAAACTGCATTATGACTGGTAAGTCTATCTTGTGAAATTATTTCAGTTTTAGAAATCAAAACCCTGCTGGATATGTAATTAAATGCTTTTAAAATCTCCCAGTCTCCCTCTCTCAAAAGCATTTCAATTCCTTCAAGTCAAAGCAGCGTAGATTGCTTTAGAGAGCTGCATATACTGCTTTGTGAAGAGAGTCTGATTTTCTCTCTTACAGAGGAAAAGTAACCGTAACACCAGTGAAACACTTCGTAAGAAAGACTCAGTCACTGTTTAACAGCACACGACCGCGCCCTACCCATTTTAAGAGAGCAAGTAATCCTTAACCAGTGTCAACAGCATCCAGCTCTTCTACAGTGTATCAAGGGATTTCAAAACAATTTGCAGAAGAGAAATGGGGAATTGAGGCACGGGGAAACAAAGCGACCCCCCTTCTTCCCATACAACTTTACAAGACAAAGCACTGTAACTTCACCTAAAAAACCGTCTTTTAAACTGTAACTGTCTGCATTACAACTTCTTTGCTCAATACAATATTTCTATGAACATCCAAGACCATGCACAGATATAGCAAGTAGTTTTCTGTGAAAGAAAATAAAAAGAAAATTAAAAAAAAAGACTGCCACATGACACCTAGAAGCGTTTATTTTATGCAACAAACTTAAATATGATCGTGTGTACATAAAAGTGTACACTGTATCTATGCTGAACAATGCCAGGAAACATAATATTGATGCAACAATCTTCTAAAATAAACATTAAAAAAATGAGCCTGGACAGGAAGACAAAATGCAAAACAGACTTACTTCCAATCAGCACAATGCTTAAAATTGAGAGCAATCCTAAACATTTCCAACTTTCCTTACAAAGCTGCCAAAGTCCAACTATTTTTAAAAATTGATTTTTTTTTTCTTTACATCAATAATAAAAATCTGGTGACAAACATTATAAAATCAAATGCTGGACTGTCTTTACTCCTTTAAAATTTAGAATATTCCAACAGAACCGCAGGAGTAAAAACACTTAAAAGTGATATATGTTTTTATAAAACAAACATCAATATGTACATTTATTGCAAATTATATTAAACTAAAATGGAGGGAAAATTAAAAAATGAAATGTCTACTTGCGAATTAATAATAATTTTAAGTGATTACTTTCCCACTCTGATAAAAATCAGAAAGCAACATTTATAAAATTGCCACCACATGACTTTTCATAGCAGGGAACTGAAATCTGTACATCTTATTTTTGCAGAAAAGTAGGCAGGCAGAAAGAATTATACATAAAACAGTCTCCAAAAGTAAAGCAAAAAAAATTTTTTGTGAATTTTTTTTTTTCCTCTAGTCTTGTTTAAAAACCATTCAGTAGACTTCTACTTTTTCTGTGAACATGGGAATACCTGGCTCTAGGATCATGAATTTTCAATGTCAGTGTAAGGACCTCCTCTGACTTTCTTTTAAAAAAAAAAAAAAAATGCAGCATGAAAATTAATGGTGTAAATACACTTTTAAACTCCAGAATGCAGGAACTGGAACCAAGTGTTAAGCAATTTGCTTAATTATTGACTTTTCATAAAAAAAGTCTCTGGGGAAATAAGTACAGATGCTTTTAGCCTCTTTCTCAAGAGTTTCTGCTTTACATTTCCATTGAGAAGGATTAATTTCATGTGAAAGGGAAGCATAGTTTTCCTTCTGGTTTCAGAGCTGAAAGCTGTGTGTTTTGAAGTAATTTCAGTTCCTGTACAGGAAATTTCTGAATCCTAGTTTTTGCAGAAGCTTGGAGCATGCCTTTATTTGGCCTTCATTTCCTCCCTTTTCGAGCAAGTTTTCTTTTTACCTTTTTGTGGAGAGAAAAGGAAATAAGTTAATTGTAAGGACATGGAAATTACAATTGATTCCACATCAAAATACTACCTATATCATTTACATTTTAGCTTTTACACTGTTTATATTGTGATTCTTCCAACTCCATTTTGTATCTTCTCAATGATTATGTAATTAATTGAATATAAGTGATTTTCCTTATTGTATAGCACAGCGTTCTGATAAACTTGGAAAGACATAAGTTAAATAATAATTCCGTAACAATAATTCCTGAGTTATGTTTTTTCAGCATAAACAGAAATACATTTATCCATAGCTTTCACTAGAATCAGAGAATAAGAATGGTAACTTGTTCTAATTACCTGTATTTAATTACCCAGGTTTATAAAAATAGCCTGTGTTACTTAAGAACAAGCACTACTTCAAATATTTTTCAAGTATTTACAGTTACTTGTACATGTCTACTTAAAAGCAAAAAAGCCTATCAGACAGCTATTTTTACATACATTTTTCTAGAAGACAGACAAATTTCTTTGATTCCTTACTGTATAAGCTACAATAAAAACCACAGAATTGTCCTATATAAGATGCCTGCTACACCTTAAGGAAGCCTCCCTCTGCTATCTCTGTATCCTCAGTATCTTCCTGGCTGCTCCCACAGGCCTTAAAAAGATCCATTGCATTTTGGGAATATTCTGGACTTGAGTCTATCTCCAACAGTGAATCTCCATCACTTCCCAACACCTGGCTTCTGAAAAACGTTAACAATGTTTTGGTATTTTTTTCCAAGAAACACTGAAGTATTACATATTTTAAAGAAGCTATCTGATACAGGCAGCTTATTAAAGGCTATGGACAGTGCAATTTGTTACTGAAGACTTACAAGAAATCTAATGTATAAGACAAGCATTGCAAGGCAGTCCACAAATATTACTCTCTTGAAAGACTCAACAATTTATTAGTGTATAAACCTCGCTGTGAGCAGAAGAGGTAATTCTTTTTGATCGAGGTTCTCTGCAAGATCTTCAAAATCTCTAGAAAGAAACCATTCCAATGATTCTTTCTTCCTTTAGATTAATTTGTGATTTCTTCCAGCACAGTGGTTTGCTGACCTGATCTTATTGCTTGCTCTACAACTTTACACACTTTTGCATTAAAATTATTATTGTACCAGATTCAGCTAAATAAATGTCTTGGCGTTTATGCACATTTGCGGTTTGTTTATATTGGAAATTAAATCAACACATGTAAACGCTAACAGTATAGAAAAATAAATCCAAGAGCTGATTTTTAGTTTACACAGTTCCAAATTCTGCTTTTGAGTTACTTAAAATACATATTAAAATATTGTTGTAAACAAGCACAGACCCAAAATATCAGAAAAGAATTGCAGTTAGAATTACAATTTGTTCTGTTCATTAAAGATGGTCAGTTTTCAAGCCTTTGTTATCAACGAACTGAAGCAGAGCAGAGCACCTGAATTCCTGTGTACCTGGCATTAATGAATGCACTGAAACACACTCAACTCTTAGTTCTTTTACATAGCAATGCTAGTAAGAGGAACCAGGATGCAATAGACAACAAATAAAATTTGGTGAAAACAGGTTAGATTATCCTGTTCTGACCAAACAAATTCACTTCTCCAATTCCAGCTGCCCTGGTACTTACTTTGAAAAATAGTAAGTACAGCAGAGTATATGTTGGACCACAGTGCTTATAAATCATTGTGGTTTAGTTGTGCCCTTTAACTATGCTAGATCTGTTGTAATTGTAAATTCAGGGTCTATCCTGAGACAGGAAAGGCCCACCCCACCATGTATTTTATTCTTTATTTATTTTTACCTTTGTAGATCAATTTGTCTTTGTGCTGCTGCTGGCTTTTTTGCTGTGTCTTGCTGTTTTGGTGCTTTGGCATTACCTGCCTCTAAACTCCCTGGACTTTCTTGACTGACTGCTGCCCTTTTCCTTCCTCTGACAGGTGGTTTATTTGTTTCCTCATTTTTTGCAGTGGTACCCTGAGGTTCAGGTTTGGGTGGACGCCCTCTCCTGGTTTTTGCTGCGAGTGATGGTCCTGTTTCATCTACATTTTTTTCTTCTGGTTTTTGATGAATATTCTCAGTTCCAGATGCTGTTGCTGTTCTTTTTTTCCCACGTTCAGCACTGTTCCCTTGTGTAGCCTGATCAGAATTAATCTCCTAGAAAATAAAAAATATGAATGTGAAGAAAAAAAAGATTCCCAAAGGCAAATGCAAATTGTTACCTCCCTCCGACAGAAACATGAGTTTATAAAACAGTAAGTGTTCTTATAATAATACACACGTAAAAACATAATAATAATCTCAGCCCCTCCCATCATGGTTCCTCTGGACAAGTTCCTTTTACTACCTCTTTGCCAACCAACAGGAGAGAACTGAGGAGCATGATTAATGATTACGGTACAGCAAATGATATTTACTTCAATATGTGCAAATTCTGAGACCAACCTTCAGTAAAGGTACAGATTACTAAAGCTCTAAATGCCAGTGAAAGGAAAAAAAACCAAGGCTTGCAGGGAATAAAGGGAGTAAGACCCAGTCAAAAATGAAACTTGCTGCCTTTGTTAATTCTTTGTCATGTCTGAATAGGTATGGCCTACACACATGTTTTTCTCAATACTCTGAACAAGGTAATGGAAGTGATTAAATTTAATGAAGCAGTGTCTATATATGTGAAAGGGTGGTGGCAATGTAGGTCTCTACATAGAAAAGTATTCATATGGAAACAAAGAGGAAGCAACTGGATGCTAGACCTTCATTTGAACACTGGCTCCCAAAACAGTCAGGAGGAGGGGCAAAGAAAAGGTTACTGAAGAAGTATGGCTGGGATGATTTAGCAATTTCAAACAAACCAATTAAGGCTACTCACTATTATAAGTGCTGTGTCTGAACCAAGGTCTTTTTTTGTTAAATATTCTGCCATTATTTCTGAAATGTTTAAATGTCAGGCAGTCTCTGTAATCTTTATTACTGTTCCAGCAGCTTCATAGCACACATTTACATCTGCTATTTGTAAGAACTTTACAGATAATCATTCTTCAAAAATTTCAACTAAAGCCAGGTTTCAAGCACCTAGAAAGCATTTTTAAAGATTTATTTCATAAATGCTTTGCCCAACTTCTCTAACTTTTCAGAATAACCCTATTTTTGGGGAAAAGAACCAAATGTTGCAATTTGGGAAAGATATTTTCTTCTTCATTAGTTCATGTGTATTTTATTTTAAAAGATTAAGAAAAAAAATAACTTTTCTATGTGATTATATAAATCCAAAACACCTGCTTATTACTCTGAGTAGATACGTAACTTCTTAAAATGTGTACAGCGTGAACCATCTATGTATCCCAAAAATCTATTTTGATTTCAGAATCACAGAATCATCCAGGTTGGAAGAGACCTCTGGAAATCATCTGGTCAAACCTTCTGTTAAAAGCAAGGCCTCAGGGGTTATCCTGCCTCCTTGACAAGCCAAGCCATGAAGAGCAACATTCCACCACTTTTCTGGGTAATCTATTTCAGAGTTTAATTTTCCTCACAGTGTAGATTTTTTTTTTTTCCCTTGCATCCAGATGGAATTTCTCCTGAAGCAACTTCTGCCTGCAGCCTCTTGTCCTGTCACTATGTAGCCTTGAGAAGAGAGTACTTCCATCTTCTCCACAAATACCTTTTAGATATTGAAAGACTGATTAGATCCCCCCCAAGGTCTCTCTTCTCTAGACTGAACAAACCCAACACTTTCAACGTTTCTTCATGACAACTTCTCCAAGCCTTTATCATCTTGGTGGCCCTCTGCAAAGCTCCCTCCAGTTTTTCAGTATCTGTGTTGAACCAGGGAGGACACAGTATTCTGGACACAGTATTCCAGGTGTGGCCTAATGAACGTCAAATAGGGCGGAATGATCAGGTCCCTCCATCTGCTGGCTATACTCTTGCTGATGCAGCCCAGGACCCAGCTTGCCCTCACTGCTGCCAAGGCAGACTGCCGACTCATGCTCCGCTGGGATGGTCCCCCAGGTCCTTCTCAGCCAACCTACACCCCAGCCAGGTAGACCCCAGCATGTTGTACTGCTGCTTGAGTTTTGTCTAACCCAGATGCAGAACTTCACATTTACTTTTGTTAAACTTCGTGCAATCGTATGTTTTTAAAGTTAAAAAAACACATTATTATTTAGGCATGATCTTCTCTCTCTCTAATGGAAGGAGAGAAAAAGCATTAAAAATCAAAGCTTAAATAATGTTTTACTTGTGACACAATCCAAAAGTTAGATATTTATTTCATACTAGAGGACCACTTAAAATTTTTCTGGCAGTATCTTCAGCTAAAGCTAGAGGTGTCAACCTTCACTCTGAATCACAGCCTTACTGTTATTTATACTGGAAAATGTAGAATAAAGGTGGGAATCTTTCGGAATTTTAGAAAAAAAAGAAGGAAGTCCCTTCTGATTTGCCTATGCTATTTTTGAGCACATGAGTTCTATTAATTACTCTGGATAAAATAAATAGTAGTTTTGAAAATAAGGAGTCTTCTATTGGGCTAGGAAAGTGATATAACTACATGAAATGAAATCGAACATTACCAGTTCCTCAGAGACCACCTGCAGTGAGGTGTACTGAGTAAACCCCCAATGCCAAGCTTGTTATAGAGATACAGTCCATAAAATACCCAGACATACCTTGTTTTTCACAGGTTCTGTCTTTGCTGGTGTGACTGAAATAATCCTCACAGGATTTTCATCATTTTCACTGACCCCAGTTTCTGATATATCTGAACTTTGTTCCCTGGTAGCATAATTGAAGACAAAATAAAACCAAAATATACAGAACAAAAGAAGAAAAATGTTTGCAATTATTTAAAAAAATAAAATAATGATTTTTTAAAAATCAATGCAGATAGGCTAAATTAGTTTAAAAAGAATTGAATTTGCCCAAGTCCACACTTACATTTTCCTTCCCAGAACTGGGAAAGGTCTGAAAGGGACTGGCTAAG
>NW_009605413.1:40942-64176 GCF_000690535.1 Cariama cristata | reverse complement strand
ACCCAATGCCATATAATTCTTTTTGCAAACTTAAGACCAATGCTCTAAACAATGCCATGTTCTTTTTACAGGTAGAAAAAGCCAATACTGGCAAAGGTAGTGAAGAAAAATAAAGACCAGCAGTGTTCAAACTTCAAGTTAATTTACACTAACATACAAGATTTCAAAAACAAAATAGTTAAAAAATAATCAAGATTATTACAGCATATATCATGCACACTTACAGAACAAATTCTGAACTGAGTTATACTTCCCCTTTGGCCTTACAAAATGTAGCAACTACAGCTGACTTTCTCTACATTCTTTAGCCCTTCACCTTAGCCAGTTAATCAATTCCAAAATAAACAATCTTAAAATTCGAAAGTGTAAACTGTTTCTTCCAGATTTATGACAAATTTGAATACTCTGGATCCACATATAAATAACACTTACTAGAAGAAAGACCAAATATTACAATCATATGTTGCATCTTTCCACTGAGATCCTGGTCCTCTTCAGCAAGTTCTTTTTAATTGTTCTTAAATAGGTCAGAATATTTCATCTACATCAAAAATGTTTCTTGTTACCAATCAAGATTAATTCTAATTTATACATCAAAAAATGTGTGAGCTGCAAAATCTTTTTAGTATTAATTATGGCTGGTCTCTTCAATTAATATATTTTCTCATGTAAAAATATTATTAATATTAAGCACCAAAATTTCAGAGACTATAGAGTCCCTTCTGTTGTACTACATGTAATCACAGGCAGGCCGCACCTAAACATGGTACTGAATTTTTGTCTACAAAAAAACCAAACCAAAACAAAACAAAAAGCAAAGATGGAGATTTTACCTATAGAGAACTATTATATTTTTAAAAACTGGTCAAAATACAGACATTCTTCAAACACATAGGCACACACACAAATCACCTCCTGTCGTAAAACATGCAAACACACTGGAGAACATGAAGTAAAGAGCTGATAAAAGACATTTCAAACTCCTGTACCTTGATCTGTTCCCTGCAGAAGAGCTCAGCTCAGAGTTTACACTGATATTGCTTCCAGTCTCTGATCCTGTAGTTCTAATATACGGTCTCCTTCCAGTTGCAGATAATGGTTTGTTTACTGTACCTAATACACCAGTTGGTTTTGGCTAGAAGAAAATGTTGGAATCTTAAAAAATCAGAACTTCAGACACATATTTAAAAGTATTTTCTTGAGTATTTTAAAATACTTTTTCTGGATTAACAGTCTCAATCACAATGCCATTAGTTTGAAGCTACAGACCTCACCTTTACTTAAAGACCACTGTCTATCCTACTTTTATAATTTAACAGCACTTCATCAATTGCCTTGCTCTCTCTCATGCTTTGAAGCGATTGAAGCTGGAGAAGTCTCAATGAAAGCCAGAATATTAGGTAATATTAGAGGACTAAAAGGATGGGGCAATATTCTTTCAGTCTGAACATGGCTGACAGCCTCTGAGTAAGGATGAAGGGGAAAGCAAATAAAGCGGATGTTGTTGTGGGAGTCTTCTATTGAACACCCAGCCAGGACGACAACACAGTTGAATTATTCTACAAGGAATTAAGGGGTATCTAGACCAACTTCCCTTGTCCTTATGGGTGATTTTAACTTCCCAGACATCAACAGGGAATATCATACAGCGGAGACAAACAGGTTCGGGAAATTTCTGAAGCACGTTGACAATAACTTCTTGGTGCAGGTACCAAGGGAGCCAACTAGGAAAGGTGCCCTCCTACATTTGTTGTTTGTAAACAGAGAGGGACTTGTGGACAAAGTGCTGATTGGCAGCTGTCTTGGCCACAGTGACCACAAAGTAGTTGAGTTTCAAATCATTGGCAACGGGAGAAAAACTGCCAGCAAAAACTTCGACCCTGGACATGGGGAGAGCAGACTTCAGGCTGCTCAAGGAGGGAGGTAGTAAGGTCCCTTGGGAACCTGCTTTTGAAGGTACTGGGGTCCATGAATGTTGGTCACTTTTTAAGAGCCATCTCTTGAAAGTGCTGGAACAGGCAATTCCAAAGTGGTGCGAGTCAAGCAAGTGGGGCAGAAGGCCAGCTTGGCTAAGCAGGGATCTTCTTCCAGAACTTACATGGAAAAGGAAAGCGTACGGACTTTGGAAGCAAGGACAGGTGACATGGGAGGACTACCGAGATGCTGTTCGCCACTGTAGGGAGAATATTCCTGCGGCCAAAGCTCGATTAGAGTTCAAGCTGGCCAGCACTGTGAAGGACACAAAAAGGGCTTTTTAAAATATATTAATTGCAAAAGGAGGATAAGAGATAACACTGGGCCATTGCTTGATGAGGTTTGTTACCTCACAAATAGGAAGTGACAAAGCAGAGACGTTTAATGCCTTCGCCGCCTCTGTCTTCAACACCGATGATGGGTCCCGAGACCCCTGGAGCTCTGTGTTGGAAGACCATGACTGGGGAGATGATAAATTCCCAGACAACCCTGAACCTGTTTGAGACTTGCTGTTCCAGCTGGATGCGCATAAATCTGTGGGGCCCAATGGGATTCATCCCAGGATATTGAAAGAGCTGGCCGATATCATTGCAGGAACCCTCTCCCTTATTTTTCAGTGGTCTTGGGAGTCCAAAGAGGTCCCAGTCAACTGGAAGCTGGCAAGTGTTGTCTCAATTTTCAAGAAGGGGAAGAAGGAAGACCCTGGCAGTTACAGGCCTGTCAGTCTCACTTCAGTGCCTGGTAAAATTATGGAGAAGGTTATTCTGGGAGTTACTGAAAAAACACTTGAGAGACAACGCAGTCATTGGTCATAGCCAGCACAGGTTCAGGACGGGAAAGTCCTGTTTAACAAACTTAGTTTCCTTCTATGACAAGGTCACCCATCTAGTTGACCAAGGGAAGCCAGTAGATGTGGTGGGTTTGGATTTTAGCAAAGCTTTTGATACTATCTCTGGCAGTATCCTGGATAAACTGTCCAGCACACAGCTAGACAAGTCCATAATATGTTAGGTGAGCTGACTGGTCGGGCTCGAGGGGTTATAGTAAATGGCGTTACATCAGGCTGGTGGCGAGTCACCAGTGGGGTTCCCCAGGGCTCAATTTTAGGGCCAGTGCTCTTTAATGTTTTTATAAATGACCTAGATGCAGGAGTTGAACGTACATTAAGTAACTTTGCCGACAATACTAAACTAGGAGGAGCTGTGGACTTCCTTGAGGGCAGAGAGGTCTTACAGAGCGATCTGGATAGACTAGAGCGCTGGACAATCACCAACTGTATGAAATTTAACAAGAGCAAGTGTTGGATTCTCCACCTGGGACGGGGTAATCCTGGTTATAATACAAACTAGGGAAGCTGGAGAGCAGCCCTGCGGAGAGGGACCTGGGGGTTCTCATCGATGGCAAGTTGAGCATGAGTCAACAGTGTGCCCTGGCAGCCAAGAAGGCCAACTGTGTTCCAGGGTGCATCAAGCACAGCATAGCCAGTTGGCTGAGGGAGGTGATTGTCCCACTCTCCACTGCACTGGTGCGGTCCCAACTTGAGGGCTGCGAGCAGTTTTGGGTGCCTCAGCACAAGGAGGACATCAAACTGTTAAGAGTGTGTCCAGAGGAGGGCGACCAAGATGGTGAAAGGCCTCAAGGGCAAGACTTACAAGGAGTGGCTGAGGTCACTTGGTTTGTTCAGCTTGGAGAAGAGAAGGCTGAGGGGTGACCTCACTGCAGTCTACAACATCCTCAAGAGGGGCAACGGAGGGGGAGGTGACCAGCGATAGGAAACAAGGAGATGGAACGAAGCTGCATCAGGGGAAGTTCAGATTGGACATTAGGGAAAGGTTCTCCACTGAGAGGGTGGTCACCCACTGGAACAGGCTTCCCAGGGAAGTGGTCATGGCAACAAGCCTGTCAGAGTTCAAGGACTGTCTGGCCAACACTCTTAGTTATATGGTTTAGGTAGTCCTGTGAGAAGCAGGTAGTTGGACTTGATGATCCTTGAGTCACTTCCAACTTGAGATATTCTATGAGTCTAATATCCTATATTTGCAAAGCAAAGCACCTCTGGGAAAGGCTTTCCAAAATGTAATGCAGAATTAGGTTCACTACAACAGTAGGAAATGTGTACACTTTTACTATACCGAAAGCTAGCATAAAAATATTTAACACCATCTATCTATCCTGGGATTCTCCAATACAGTGATGGCATTTTAGATCTTGCTATGGCTGGTGTCTGCTGACTGATTTGGTCAGGCTGAGTAGGCAGCAGGAAGCTTTTTATTTTGTCTCTGGAGAGGAGTCAAGGAAGTCTTCATAAATGGCATGCCACATTCTTCACGTAATTTTACATTTCCTCAGAGACCGAGTTAATTTAGTAAGACATTCCCACAAGAAAAAAAACAATTCCCATGTGTGGAAGTTATGAAGGAGCAGGTAGGAGAGAGATACCATAGATGCTGGAAAACATTTAGCTAGCAAAAAAAGCCATGATCTCTGTAGAAAAAGCCTGTTACTGAGCACATGTTCAGTAGCTGCCTCATCCTAGTGTTAATACTGCACAACATTTAGTTAAACATATTATTCTTACAATATTTTATTTGCTCAATTTACTATTTTATAAAAAGTAGGAAGCATTTGGCACAGCTAACAGGAGAGAGAAAAATCTTTGACAGAGAAAAGAAAGTGCTCCTGCACAACAAGCAGGTTGCAAATTTCTGGCACCAACTGCCATAAAAGTTTGTGAAGGCAGAGCATCGGGAGGTTCAAAACCAGAGCAGATAAATCTGGGAACAAGTCCATAAGCAGTTACCAAAACCAACAGGCACAGATGCAGAGTCCAGCATCCCATTATAAACATTATGAATGCTGGGGGAGTAAGGAGGGGAATATACTGCAAAAAGTGGCTAGACAGGCACACTCTCCCTAATCATGTCGTATTGGTCCCTCTGGAAAAACCATACCAGGCCAAAAAGGACCATTGGTCTGAGTCAGTGGCGTATCCTTACACATCTGTTTTCTGAAACGGAAGCAGGCAGAAAGAGAAGCGCGTGTTTGTGTATTCTGTTAGAGCATGGAATAAATGCTTGTTTTCCCAGAACACTGAAAATTAACTAAATAATATTAACTTGGTATGGGGACATCCCTCCCCCAACAAATCTAACTGTTTTAACAGAATGCAGGAGAGAAGCCTGTGTTACACCAGCAAGACTTTTTTTTAGTTAAGACATAGCTTTAGTCTACATTGCTGAATGCCCTGTCAAAAGAGAAATTTAGTAAGTTTACACAGCCAACTGAACTTGCTTCAGATGCTTCATTATATTTGAATGCTGCCAAAGGTGAAACAATGACAGCAGTAGACAGATACCTTCTTCTGAGGATATTTAAAGCACCAGTCTGGTACTGGCTGTTGCTAAAGGCAGTGGCCTTCCACCTGCCTCCTCCCTTCCTAACGTAACTCCAACCAAGCTCACTGAGTAGCTCCCAGGCTGGTGTCACAGGCCGGCTGTGAAGCAAGGAGAGGCAGGAGTCTGCCGACTAAGCAAACTTTGCCCACATGAGCTTCTCTGATAGCGGTAACTTTTTGTATAAATGAAAAATGAATGTGAGAAGAAGCAATTTTAAATGACATGGCTATTTACAGAGTGATCATTTGTCTCTGCTCTTACAATGAACAATTACGACAAAGTTCTGCTCTGAAGACTTTAGAAACTTATGCAGTTAACAGTTCATGGAACATAGACCATGAAAAGTAATAAATGCACATGAAATTCATAGTAAAACCATGATTTATACTGTTCTCAGGATTTTTATATTTTACAGGTCAGTCAGCATTCTTTCACTAAGCTCAAGAAAAAAAAAACAAACTGCTAATTTTTGAGCTAGACTAAAAAGCACTCCAACATAATTTAAGTAGAACATAGGAAAGAATTTCAGAATCCCAAGAAAGGACAGCTGATGGTAAAAGGTATAAAAATAGGTTCTGTCTTTTACGATTTTTTTTTTTTTGGTTGTGTGCCTCCCCCAGCCCCCAAAAGACTTGGTATTTTCTCTCCCCTGTGAAGGTATTCACCAAATTATGACTGAAAAAATCAGATGTTCAAAAGGGTGTAGAAATTTGCAGTTGAATTTAACAGCATTAATAGCTATATTAAAAATATTAAGATTGAAAATTTAAGACCTCCAATGCTAGTGATGTCACAATTCAGCATCTGCATCATAACTTTATGCCACGCTTATTTGAATAATGGAAAAACCTGTAGTTTTGTGAAAAACTGTAGTTAATCAAGAACCTATGCCTCGGTGCACAGGTAACCATCTTGGTGTTGTTTACTCACACCAGGTAGTATGTTAAAACCGTTAATTATGCCATCAAATAAAAGAATCACAAATTATTATACACAAATTCTTAACACCATTTTTAAACTACAGCAGTCCAGGACATGTAAAAAAAAAAAAACACCACACACACGCACAAAAACCCCACAATTAATATAAAAATTGTAACTTGTCAAAATATAGTACCTTTCCTGTCAAAAGAATCACCCTTGTCTCTTCTGAAATGTAATTCCTGTCATTGCAGAAATCCTGTATAAAAATAAAATAAGAATCAGTTTGTGTTTGATCTCTCAATCTTGCTGTTGTTTTCTTATATATACACACAATTGACTTCTCAAATTAGATGCTACTATCAAGTGCTACAGATATTTCACACCATGCAACCTGCTGACAAATGAATCAATCTAATAAACATCGGTCAAACTAGTATTTTGGAGATTAGTAGCAAGCATTACTGAATGTCAGTATGCCATATCTGAAGTTGAGATTAACATTTTTTCTTCTTCAATGACATGAATCATTTGAAATGAAGCAAAACTGCCCTATTTTTTGAGTTGCATCTTTTTAACGGGAAGTCCAAAGGCAGGGAAAAAAGGTGTCATTTTCTCTAAACAAGTTGAAGGTTGTTACCTTTGTCACTCTGAGTACAGTTTACACAGACCAAAACACTAAATCTGAATGCAGGTAGCTCTCACAGACACCAACTTCCTGCTACCATGGCATCTGCCATTGCACAATTAAATAAGCAAACTAAATTTTGCTTAAATGGACTTTGGAAAGGCTGTTAATTAACAGTCTAAAACACTGAAAAATGAGAAGTGTGTTCTTCAGTACAACCAAAACATCAGGTCTGGTCCAGAGAACTACTTTGGTTCCACTTATACTTTTTAGAAGTATACCTCTTAAAGAACAGTATTGCTATTGCTGACAGTAGAGCTGTACTCACCAAGACTATTACTAGGCAATAAGAGGACCAACTTGTACCCCAAGCAAAACAGCCAAACAGCTACTGACAGATATAAACATACCACAGGTAACATAAAAAATGTTCCCTTTTTTCTCTGCTTTGTATTCTAGTTCAGAGACAGAGTCAGAATATACATATATTCTCATATATTCAGACGAACTGGTAAAACACTTTAATGAAGTGATCTAGCAATATGTGCTAACATATCAGTATTTATTCTAATTAGCTCTCACCTGGTTATGAACATTTCTGGCACACGTTCATAATAGCATAGCATACCACTGACATTAAAAAATTTAATTGCTGAGGATAAAATATATGCATTTTCCCACTCATTATGGTATAGAGATAACCAGCTCTCAATTATAAAAATCAAAGTATTTCCCCTTGTTATTCTGGAAAGTAAATTAACACATTTACCTTTTCAGGTTGTGTAAAAAATTTGGTTGGCAATACAGGGTCCTTCGGTGAATCTGCATTGCACAAAGCACTTTTGCTGTTGATTACACATAGCGCTACATCACATACTGTATAAAGTTTCTGAAGAAAAAAAGAAAAACATGCTTTATGAATTACTTACTGTTTTTACAGTGTACAGAGAATGTAGTTCTTTAAAAAGTTTACTCTATGTGTTAAAATAACCACCGAAGGACATATTTTGTAATTACATCAGTAAATGTACTGTTGGCTCTTCAAACACATACAGAAGTTCCCATTTTTCATATGACACTATTTAATAAAAACTAGTAATACTTTATATGCCTATGTTGTACAATAGAAGCTCTCGCTCAATCAATGGTTTCTCATCTCTGCTAGAAATTAATAGTAGCCGTATAATACAGTATTTTCTTCCCCAAAAGAAGATACTTATGTCTGGAAACTAGGTAGTAGGAGTTAAAATAAGGCAGGAAGGCAGTAACAGGAATATTTAACATATTTTGTTTATTAACTTCATTAGGTATTGTGTGCCAGGTAAGGTCAGCAAGGTTCTGAAAGAATGAGATTGGCAACGTACAGACAATGCTCGCAATTAACGCTGTCTCTAAAAGATCATAAAAATGTCTGAGCTAGTGCCTTCAGATTTCCTGCAAATCCTGTTCATCAACTGCTTGTGAAACCCTCAGCCCATTACCCAACACTTATCTGAATTGCATTTCTTACTTCATTGGCCTTTGGCTCATCAGGAGACTGAGCATCTCGGGTAAGCTTGATGTTTTCTGCCATTTTTTTCATGAAGGCATGGCTATTGTTCTCATTCTTTGTCATTAAAACTTCAAGCATGAACCACAGGCACCTAAAAGCCATAAAGCCACAAGCAATTACATTCCAGCTCTTACACTGCAGCTCCCACATATAGCAATGTCTTTAAAATTTTTGACAGCTGTACTAGCTTTTTCTTAAGAAACCACAATCAATTTGAAGATACCATAAACAGATAGCATCATCCAAAGGTGTAAATAGAGTCTAGACCTTTAATACACACAGTCTTAATTGTACTCTTCAGAATAAATCTGCCAAATTAGTGTGCTGCTTATTATATCTGGAAACACTGTCCAACCAATCAACTGTTTTCTCTTCCAAGTATGAATAGAAGCAAGAATTCTGGTGCTACCATCATCTAGACGAAATGCTGTAATCACTACTTTGGGCTATGTCTATGCTCTTATCAACAATATATCACAACCACACTTAAAACAGGCTTAAACAAATCATACTGTGCTAGACAGTTACCCACACTACGTGGTTTAATACCGGAATTCAAATAGGAGGGGAGATCGAAAACTGAGCAGGTCAGTTTCTTGCTAATGCTCCCTATTGGACGAAAAGATATCCTTACAGCGAGATATAAAGAAATTAGCTTTCCCAGTTTTCTTTCTTTAAATCTAGTTTATTTATAGGAAGAACCCATTATGTTTTGATAAGAAGTTTGTTTTAAGAATTTTTCAGTTATGATATAAAGCACAACTGGTCTGTCCACGCTATCATTTGCTATCAAGCTTCATAGCTGCACGTGGCTAGAGGGTCAACAACAGTCATAATAGGTTAAACAATACTTAGTTGGGAAAGACATATGGGTGGGTCTGAGAAATGCAGACTTTACCAGTAGCTAATTTAATTCTGAAGCTCTGGAAGAGAGATTACCTTGTATAAAGAGGCTAATAAAAAACTGGAAAAACAAGATGACTGAACATTGGAATTCCCTGTCCACAAAAGCCCCAATCTTCTTAACCGATACAAATTAAAGATTGTAACGCAAGAGATGAAGGAATATTTCTCTCAAAAACTCAAAGCAGAAGAGGGTTGTGCTCCATCAAAACACTTAAATAGTTAAATAAATAGTAAATAAATCTGTTAAATACCTTTACATCCATCTATTCACTATTCTCGAGAATTTAAATGGGATGAATACAGGATCGATGATAACATACCACACTGGCCCAGCTTCTCCAAAACTCTATGTTGTCCAAAGATTACTACTGAGAACAAATTTTACTCTGCTAATTCCAGTTAACACGTGTCAATTTCAATAGCCTTGATTTCCTCACTAAGGCAACAAATTGAACAAATCATTATCAACACTGAACAAGACCTTTCCAGAACAACAGTGGGATTTCATGTAGAAAAAATATGCACCTAGAGGAATACAGTCACATAAAGTAAGTTCATTCCCCATATCCATTTCAGTATTTTTGGAATATGAATTAAGATGATGATGACACTGTATCAAGATAAAAAAACCAACCCAAATCCAAAAATACCTCTGTAGGACAAGCTTAAAAAACTTCATAACAGTAAGTATCACAGGTCATGGTTAAGGAACTTGTTAAGCATTTATTTACGTGACTGTATTTAGGCCATGTAAAACCAAGACGAACTAGAGAGACAACTACAAAACACATCGCAAACACGGCCAGTCTGCTTTTCCAAGTTTGCAAGCATGTATGTTAACACTTTAAAGTGAACACTGTGACTCTCAGAACTCTTGAAAGAAACACTGTATTACATTCTATGAGAAAAATGTTTTGCATTTATCTCAGGAGACTCTTCAGAGAAGTATTCCTGCCAAAATTCCTGTACAGAGTATTTCTCTGGATCAGTGCTCTCTGGCTAGCTCAGCCAGCCTGTGACAAACATGAGGGAGGAGATTTGACAACAAAGGAAAGCTATACAAGGGGCATCCAAAAAAGCCCTGTGCACTAGAAAGCACTTCTCAGAGAAAGTATTAACAACTGCAAATCAGAACTTGTGTCATGCATTTTGGATAAAGTACACTGGAGGATGCTTTCAGATGTTGCCAGGAACAGGGAGTCCTGGGACAAAATGTAGACTTGTTGATTAGGTAAGAAATCTTCACTGACTTCAGGTTCTGATCAGGTGTGAGTCAAGTAACTCATAAATCAGAACAAATTAAGTTTTTTTTTTACAGAAAGAATCAGACTTGGACTCTCACAGGTGAAGGTGCAAAAAGAAGTTAGATGTGAACCAGCCTATCTGTGCCAAGAATGAACTGCTTTTCTGATGATGTGTATTGTAGTATGTGGTTAAACATGCCTTTGTAATACCAAAACAACATAGCTCACAGTTCCACCAAAAACAAACACAAGGAAAAAAACCCACACTAAAACCAAAGGGGGGGTGGGTGTGGGGAATGACGTGAGACACGCTTTAACAATTTTTGCAAAGTGCTGAAATTCAACTATTTTTTAAAATTCATTACAAGACACAGAGGAATACAAAAGTTATAGTTAAGGTATGAAAGATTATTTGAGGCATACAAGAAGGTCTCAAACTGGAAACAGTACAGAACAAGCTTCTGTATGACAGGCTTGTGTACAATAATCTGTGCTGAATACATTAAGAAGCACTAAGCCTGCACTGCAGACGTACTGTGCAAATGATAAGTCAGCAGCAAACTTAGCATGAATTCTAGTAGGTCTTCATAGGAAAAAACAAAACAAAACAAAAACAAACCAAAAAACCAAAACAGTTTCCAGTGAAGCAGGACTCTGACCCAGCATCAGTGGCATTATGTTTTCAAGTCTTGGAAAAGATCTGTATTTTATAAGTTCCAAAATATTTGAACTGACATTACTTAGCATCTCTTACGTGTGTGGGGAAATTCTACAGATATTCCTAGGTACAAATACAAGAATCTAAAATCATTACTTCACTTCAAAAGAAGCCTAGACAACTCACTAATTTGGTATACTGTGGTGTGACCCACAGGCTACCATTTGGGCTTTCAGAATAGACTGCTAAGCAGTTGTTGACGCCTTCATCCCTTGGTTAAAGCGTTACACATTTCCAAGATTACTATTTTGCAAAATCCTGTTGATAAAACAAAGAGTTCCTCTTCCCAATCAGTTTTTTCCAAGCACAGAAAAATTCTCAACATAACAATTCTAGAATCATTTGACACTTACTCTTTGACATCACGAAGCTGATCAACATCCTGAGGTTTTGTGAAATCTGGATCATGTGCCAGTAAGTGAATCATGTATGGTACCACATATTCAGGCAGTAAGGACAGCAATTTTTCTACAGTAACAAAAAAAACCACAAACCCCCAAGTTCTATATTACACACACACACCCCACAAGAAACACTTTTTCAAGGTATTACTTTTTCAAATATGGAATGTAAAATTTCAACCAACATTTTCTTCCTACAAATTTTACTTTTAATGAATCGTTAAAAATAAATGAATGGGTTTTACTACTACGAAACTACTTAGTCTTACTTCACAAAGAAGGTCATAAAGCTTAAAATAGCAGAAAACAAAAATTTTATTTTTTGAGCAAAACAGCTACCACAATAATGGCATTGTATTTTACATGTATAACCCTCAGCCATGTACGGAGAAGTATTTTATGGTTTATGCTAAACCAAGTAAATTTAGATTTGAATGTGTCTAATATAAAGATGAGGAAACAAACTGAACTTATCTAGTGTTTCTTTACAAAGGCAATTTGCCTAAGTTTTAACAATTATTCGTTCCAGTTTAGTATTTGACTATTGTATTCTTAACAATTTTACTGAAATACTAACCATTAGCCATAGGATTCTGCTTAATATATTCTCTTCGTATACTGATGTTTTTGAGCAAGCACTGTCTGGCATGTGCTCTTCTCTCCTTCACAGGGTCTTTGGCACACAAAGCAAAGATTGCCATATATTCCAAAGGGAGCAGTAATTTCACAAGTGCCTTATGCAGTTTCTGGGCAAATATCTGCCTCACTTGGTAGCACTCATCCTACAGCAACACAAAACATAAGAGTGCAACCATAAAAATCTTGGTCTTTAAAAACAAATAAACAACAACAAAGCATTCAAGGTGGAATTATGAAGAGACATTTTAAAAATATCAACAGGTGCAGCACAATAAATATTTGAAATTTCAAGAGCTCTTTGGAAAGCTGCAGTGAGGAATAGAAAATACTCAGTGTAGCAGCAACAAGAGCTCAGATGTAAGGACTCTGAACTCAATTAATTAAGAGTCACTTCAATTCAAATGCAGTTACTTACATTAATGACAAGTGCACAGAGCTGGAACTGTTCTGGGGTAATTATCTCATGGTAACAGGGTTCCTGTGCAAGCTTCATTATTGCACTACCAGCAGCTAATCGCAGTCGAGACATATCCGATTTACTATATAAACACAAGAGAGAAAACAAACAAATAAACAAAAAAACCCAAATCACAACTCACCACAACTATCCTTAAATTACTTTTATGTCACAATTTATTCTCGTTACAAAATCAACGAGCAACTGTTTTTCTCTGTCAGATCATATCACAGTTCTACAGCTTCAGATCAAGCTAAATTAACCCAACCAAATGTGTGAAAATAAGGTGCTCTGTTTTCCCCACAAAAAACTTAATTCCACTAAAACAGTGAAATGAGAAAAGTTAAGTTTCTTGTCTTCATATCACTGCCTAAATGAAAGCAACACTTTTGCCACAGATTTTCTCTTTCTTTCCTTCATACTCAGAATGAAGATGAGGTGCAAAGTTACCTCACTACTGGAATGAAGAAGGTCCACCCAAGATCACCCAACTCCTAAGTGTGTTAAATCTCATCACTCAATTGTTTTCAAAGATACTGCTGCAGGTCTTTTACTCTCTATAATGTCTTTTACTGTCAAGGTATTGACAGGGTTCTGAGTTAGATTATTAGTAAATTACAAGAAAGAGGGAGTATCAAGCATATTTTTACACGGCCATTCCACTCCTAGTATTAAAACTCCAATCAGATCTGTTTTTTATCCTCCCATTAGCCAACATTGCGCTTACCTTAAAACTCTAAAAAAGCTCCAAAAGAATAAATATTCTTTGAAATTCTACAAAAAAATTGATGGAAGACTGAAAGGAACAAAATCTGACCTGATTCGTTTCTGTTCTGTCAAGTCTCCTTCACTGACGAGCATGGCTGATAATAACCGGAGTGTGGAATTTGCGGATTTTGACTGGTTGTTTTTCATACCCAATAGCCAGCGTACCAAAAGTTTAATTGCTTGCACCTATCAAATATGGACAAATCAACAATGAACTTACTTCCTAAAGTTGATAAGGCAGTAAAACCTACTGCTGTCAAATTGAAATTTCCAAAGACTCCTATTTATTAGAGCTGATACATTTTTAAAGGAACAGAATGAAGCAGTAAATATTTACAGAGTGAAGAAGGAAGTAGCAGTCTTTGTGACATCAGGACATTTCAACTATGGTTCAGTGTCTTCTCACAAGTGCATCTAGAGGATGCAGGATACTTGCTACATGATTAAAAATAAGAGCAACTAGATAAACATTTCTAGAAATGGCCATAATTAGATTCACAGTAAATAGCCTATAAAGATGAACAAATAAAATTCATCAAGGTCTCAATTTATTTCAAATCTGTTTACAGTCAGTAAAATCAAATTACTTTTCTTGTAAGGAAAACTAAAACTTCTGAATCTCTTAATTTTCTCAACGTTCAGCATAATTAACGTCAATAAGTGAAGACACAAAAATGCATAGTTTCTACTAGTTCTATAACTGTGTGTATAATCCACAAAAACTCCAGAACATTGCGTATTCTAAGGAGACTAATACAAAAGTACTCAAAGGGATTTATTGTAATATTCTCCATTGCACAACTTGGAAGACAGTAAATTCTTAATCTTGAATATACACGTTATTACTGACAGCAGATCATTCACCTTTGCTAGTACTTCTGGAGAAACTTCTTCATCTGGAGACCACAATTTTCCATTTTTCTCACCTGTTGACTACAGACATTCATATAAGTTTAAGAACCGGTTTAACCCATACGGAAAATGCAGAAGTAAAAATGGAAGTAAGTCATGGACTAAGCTTTCTTTCACACAAAGATCTTTTATAATGCAATTATCACTGTACTAGCCATTTATAGAACATTCCTTTATTGACTCATTTAACTAAAAAGCTCTATGCCCCACAGAGTTAGTAACAGGCAAACAGAATATTAAGGACTTAGCAAAAAAGGAAAATCTTACCCTGTCATTCATTAGGAGATCTTTCACAATGAAATTTGCAACAACAGATTTCATTGGAGAAGCAAACTGGTCTGGAGCCAACATAGAAATATGACCCAATGAGACTAATGGAGTTATAAGTTGTTCTGGTACATCAGCATTCAAACTTCTACTAAGAGGCTGAGGAAGGGAGAAAAAAATAAATAAAAAAAATTCAAAATTCAACTATAGATAAGTAAGCTAGTGTGCCTAAAAATAATTTATTTTACTGCTGGATTGCTGATGAGTTTCACAGTTTTTTCATAAGAATTAATGAAGGTAGCAAATCAAAATGGAGAAAGAATGCAAACAGAGTAACCAAAAATCTCACAGGAGATAAGGGCAAAATAAGTTTTATATTCTCTTCCTGTTTTAACGATGAAACATATTCAGACCTGGGAGACACGAGTAAAACTCTGACTCAATTCTGTTTAGGAGTTGTGAAAATATGAATCATAACTGCAGATGGCAGAAAATAATAGCAGGTAAAAAAAGCCTTGGAAATCACCACTAATTTCTATTAGTGATCAGTGTTTCCCTTCCAGGTCACAGTCACCAGGATAACTCAGTGCTGCTGTTATCACCCCGCACCCTCACATCATATTCTGGTCTTAGGGAGGGAACATGCACTCTCACAGAAGTCTAAGCAAAGATCAAACTCTCTAAGCTTAATTCAAAGCTTTTCACACTTCTGAATTATGCATAGGTTCAAAGACAGCCAAGATTAAGAACCTAAGATATTTTACACATGCAGATTAATAATGTTATTATTTAAGAGATTACAGTGAAAAGTAATAACCTCTCTGCTCTGTATAAGGTGACTTTTTGCTTTACAACTTGTCTAAGCGAGCAGTAAGTGAGCAGTAAGCTAATGTCTAAGCTTATAGTCAAGTAGTTACTCTGCACTAACTTCCTCAGTGAGAAAGTGCTGTATGTGCAAAGACCTTAAAGCATGGTAATTTAACAGTTTGAAAGGAGAGGATGTTATCTTTCATTTACTATTTGCTAAATGTGTCCTCATGGGATTTAGTGTGGATCAATCCAGCATATTTAGCTTATTTTCCCCTAACTTTTCCCATGTAGATAAAAAGGAGTACCTCATCTATCAGACACCAGAATATTACAAAATCGTGACTGTAACACACAAACATCAATAATTTGCTATTGTAAAATTAATGACTTATCTTGACTACCATGCACCTGTAGGCTTCCTGACCTCATAAATTATCTGTTAATACTATGAATTAAATTACTAGTATCAATAAGAACAACAGAAACAAATCTTAAAAACAAAAAACCAAGACATACCTCAAAGATCTGTGCAAGCTGCACTTCTTTATTTGAAAATATGGCATGTATACAGTGAACAGCTTGTTTTGCCTGATGAGGAGTGCCCCTTTTTGCTTTCTGATGCAAAATTGGAATTAGTGTTCTGTGAACATTAAACAAAATACTTCAAAATGCAATTTGCAATCTACAAAAAATAAAGCTCTTCACCTATACAAATCTATCCTCATTGTCCTATAAATCAAACATTCCTTTGAAGTCTGTTCAGGAAAGATCATAATCATAAAGTGAAAAGCAGGATGGAATTGTATTTAGTAATACTTGTTGAACATTTGACTGTACACACTCAAGCAGAAAAAAGTCCACAGGGAAAAATCAAACATGGAAGAAAATAACGATCAAAATAACGCTGTTTAGGAAGCCAAATATAAGGTGGGGGAACCTGACAGGTTCAACTAGGGTAAACTCCTGGACTTGTTATCCAAGCTTGGAAGTGACAGGGCTGAAGAAAACTTATAAAAGCTAGGAGTAACCATTAAACATAATTCTATAAGCCTTTACTGCTTTAACTTCAGTCTTTGATCGCCATGTATACTCAAGTGAACAACTGTTTTGTTCTGAGCTTTTGCATCTGAATCCCCAAAATCTATCTGCTGATCAGAGTTCACCAAAGGAAAGAGCAGGACAGAAGCCGCTCCAGAGACCACGTCAAGGTTGGTCAGACTGTTCACTTCCACTCCTGAGAGTGCTGGAAGACAAGTCTGTCCTGAGAGATCATTGTCTGTGACACTAACTCGCGAGGTTTATCATACAACTCATGCAGCAACTGACATAAGGAAACAAAATTGCCTAGAAAGTCTCTGACACAGAAAGATCTAAAAAAATTTCCTTGCTTTCTTGAAAGGCTCAGTAACAATACAGCACTCAGTACGTGGATTCTTTAGCACCCAGCCTTCGCTGATGCATTCTACGTAATCAAAATCAGCAACAAGAGGTGGAAGAAGAGCTCACAGGGTTGAAAGAATGAAGTCTCAAACATTTTCCTCAAAACCCACACAAAATCCAAAAAGAAACAAAACACGCCTAGAAAAACGGTAACAGTATCCTAAAGTACGAGAAGTCTCTTCTCAAACCTGCTACGCCTCCACAAGTTGGATTACCTAAGAACCAAAATAGTAAAGAATTCAGTAAAACCTACAGTTAAAAGAAGCTTCAATGCCTAACCCACAGTTTTCATAGTGGAAGTATATGGACATTAAAGGGCCTCTGCCAAGTGTCAGTGCATCACTTACAAACCATACCTTATCAGACTCCAACTGACCTAGAGCTGCAAAAGGTGAAACCTGACACTTTTAGATGCATCTCTACATGTTTACATCTTAAAGTTTACAGATGGTCCATAGGCTCTCTTTTGAGCATAGACAATGCTTCCATCAGACTCTAGAGTCATACGGCAGTCCCTGTTGATGAACTGGTGCACAAACCTATTAATTTTCCATATGAGGAAGAACTTGGGCTACTGCTGATGAACCATACTTCAAAGGGCAGCAAGCAGCCTGCTCACACAAGCAATTAAAAAAACCCAGCTCACTTAAAATAAACTATCTTGCTGATTACATCAAATTTTTCATTTATGATAAAGATTTCTGAATATACGAAATCTAGAACATCTACTTGTCCCCACACTTCTTTTTCTTTGCATCAGTGTAAACACTGACCTGGTTTTGGCTTTCAGAATGTTAACCTGACTTGCTTGCAAACCTGCCAAGGGCTAGATCTCCATTTTGGCAGTTATATTTTTAAGTTATCTCAGACTGCCCAGACCATATTTCAGCAATACTTGGCTAAGGCATGAAGTTAAAAGAAATGTCAGCAATACCAGCTCCTTTAACTGAGATGATATACCCCAGCAATGCAGTCTTGACTAAACTCTAGTAGGGAACTATAGACAATTGGGACTATACTGGGAACCATACTGACAATGGGGACTGCTGTGCTTTTCCTTCTCTTCACCCCTACGAAGGTCTTAAAAGGTGCCTCATATGTGAGCTTGTAACATTTTCCTTTTGCCCAATCCATATGAATCACTGAGGTTACAATTCACTAAGAACTTAAGGTGTACATTAGTATGCATTTTAGCATGGTAATATCCAAGATGCTATTTCAATATATGAGAACTTGAAACCTGTGCTTTAGTAACTAACTAATCCAGATTGTAACAGGCTAATTTTAAGGTTTTAGATGTTACCCACAAGGTTCTAAACAGTCTCTGAATACGTAGTAGATTATGTTGCTTTAATCAGCAGTTAAAGCCTGAATTGCATAATGACGACTTACAGACAGCCAATTATTCTTTGTTAGAAATTCATGCCTGCTTTTGGATCTTGTTTCCCAACTTGTTTCATAACAAACAGAGCTGTTAACCATCAGAGATTATATTTTCGTTCCTTACAAAGATAGAAAAACTGTGTGAAGGACAGATATGAGTAGAAACGATGCCAAGGAATTATATCTTCACCATATTTTTGTTGTTGCTTATTTTGTAACCTGGGAAACATGCTATGTGCTGGTTTTAATGTGTCTATTATAAGAAGATTTTTAAGTACCACCTTCAATAAATACACAAAAATTGCAAGAACGCAGAATTTAAAAATGAAGAGACAGAAAGGTACTGAAGGAATACAAAATGATGGAAGAGAAGCTGTTCTTATTTACACGACTATGAAGTAATTTTAAGGGGCAACATATTGAATAGACTATCAAGAGGCAGAATTCCAAGTATGAAAAGCAGCACGTAAAGAAATACACTCACGATCTTATCTGTGGCAAGTCTGTTTCTATTTTGTGACCCGTGTTTCTGAAAATCTGTATGGCTGCCTCAGCTACCTTATCATCTTCCATCCTGAGGCACTGCAGCAGAGACTCATAGGTCTCTGCAGAGTGGAACGAGGTAGGATGTGTAAAGGACAGAACCTGTAGGTACACATTAAGACAAAGGTATATTTATTCATGGTAAATGAATCATCAGAAAAACAAAATTATGGCTCTTTATGAGCATTACCATCAACATAAATAGCTATTACATGCTCATATGAGGTTATAACATTCAATAACTGCATTTTGGAGAAGCGGATACAGGCATTTTCAAATAAATTCATCTATGCTACATTCTTCAGGTCCTCCCCTCCTCCAAACGTTTCATGTGATACTACATTATTTGAATATGTAAACATATTTATTAAAATGAACACTTATTCAAGAGTATTTGCTTATATCCCACTCTAGTTAAGAATGCTTTCTTCCAACTTAATTTAACTGAAATCTTAATTTCTCCAGAATTTATAGTCCCTGAGCAGAAAAGAAATCAAGAAGGTTAAGATATCTACAAACAAAACATAGATTACTGTCCTTTTAATCTAAAGCTAATGAAACATACCAGATTCTGATAAACAGGAGAAACATCAAACAAGAAACTAAGCATGCAGAGATTCAAGGCAGGACAAGAGAGGAAAAAAAAAGGTTATCTCAAAGCAAAGCTATATTAAGTATAGTAAAGTTCAGGTAACATAAGGTAGGGAGAACAATGAAAAGTTGCATGTATTTTGTGTATTCTTTGGATTTTTCTTTGAACAGAGTTGCCTACTTGCGTGAGTATCAATATGTGAAATAAAATTCTCAAAGATATTCACACCACAGCAACAAATTCTTCAACCTTGGCAGATTTATTTTCTGAGCTACATTAGCAAACAGACTTTACTTCCTTGCATACTTCTGTGTAATTATTTCTACCATGGCTGCCATTACCAAATTTGGTGTGATATGTCTCCATGGTCTCCATCTCGCGCATTCACACTTCTGAAAATTCTCACTTTCATTGAGTAACCTTCCCCTCCGTTCCCTCCTATATTTTATACTGCCCTTTGTAACATATTGAAAATAAAGTCTCATTAGTGAGCTGCCAAATCCACCACAGATGTTTTCCAGATATTTCAAACCCTTCTTTCTCCCCCAGCCATTTCCATCACCACTGAGAATACAAGTTCTCCCATCCTCTTTTTTTTCCTCTACATAACTTGGCTCTTGAGTTTATTGTTTAATTTCCCCATTTCTCTTCCTCTCACTTTACCTCTGCACCTTCTTCTATATGTCTTCCCTAAGCAGAAACGAATTTCTGCTTTAATGTGCGTATTTCAACTCTTGGGACCCTTTTCAAAACATACTTCTTCCAAAAAACCATCTCTTTCATTTTTCTTTTCTCAAGTGAGTCTTAATAACCAAACACTTTCATGTATTAAAAAAAGTAATTATCTAAATAATAACTATCAAATCCATGCTAATATTAGTTCATTAGTCATACCACTTTTGCTGCTTCCATTACAAACGATAACTGCATTAATGTAGATTACCTTGAGAAGTTCAAGTCCTGCACGAATGGCAGTATCAGGACTTACACCCTCCTCTTCATCATCAGCTGTCCCCTCTATGGATTTATTCATTAGTTTTACTAGTGCACTGAAACAAGAGATACAAAAAGAAAAAAAGCAAATGAATGTGACAATGTACAACGTTAAAGGCTGGAGATATCAGCAAGATTACTTGTTTTTGACAATAAATAAAGGGAATGCAATAGTCCATTGGGGGAGAGGAGGTGTGGTGGTTGGTTTCAGTTTTGGTTTGTGGTTTTGGTGGGGTTTTTTTGTTTGTTTTTTAAATCAAGTTATTTCATTATTCCTTTTCCTTCTGACTTTGCTTTCTGCAAAATTAATTATTTAAAAAAAAAAAAACAAACCAAAAACAAGCAAAAAAAAACAAAACAAAAAACCCCCACCATGTTGGCAGCATTCAGATCAACACATAGTTGCATTAGTTTCAGAACTTAACTAGGTTGCCAGACAAGTCTCAAAAGAAATCCAAACATTCTCTTACACAATCCCACAAAAGCTAATTAATTCAACTGCTATATAGAAGACTGTGTTGCAGTTAACTATGTGAAAATTACGATCATCATTTTCACCTTAAGCTCCACAAACAGTTTCACTGGGAACAACTACTGTATTTTTACAGTCATTTGCAGACAGCACTGTAAAGAAGTTTTTTTTTTTTAAAAAAAGGGCATTCTAGACTGCTGGAAATTAAGACATCTATATAGAATGTTTTTTTTTTTAAAAAAGCATATTTACTGCTAGGAGAGACTAATCTAAATCCCAAGAAAATCCCCCCCTTTTTTTTCCCTCCTCATTTAAATAATCTTTATAATCATTCATGAGTTAGTATGATCTTTCAGACTTACCTAATGGCTTCTGAGTCAATATGTACAGGGGCAATTCTTTCCAAGAGAAATTTGACCATTTCCAGAAAAGGATTTGTTGGCTGCTTAGGGTTTGCAAGTTTCCGGGCTATCTCTCGCTACAAGAATGTTAGATACAAACAAGAATTATACTCATTTTATTTACTTCTTAAGCATGTTGAGTAAGCTAAATATAGACACTTCTTTTAACCACAGAGATTGTCTATATAAGCAGTGAAATGTATTTTAAGGGGGGCTGTTGTTATCTCCAAATTTTTATCACATTATACTGAAAGCAGACATACTTTACCAAACTATTTAAACGTAAGATGCATTTAGGTTTCTAGTGAGAGTTCTTCAGAGTTTCTTAAGGAATTACAGGCCAGATTCAAAACAGAATCAAGGGAGAATTAAGTGCAATGTAGACGGAATTTAAATATCCATGTTGACAAGAGTAATCCATAAATCTGTAAGTAACCCTATTGTATGTGTGAGATTTCATAAGTAACAATGAAAAAATTGCACTAAAAGCTACATTACTGCAGATATGCAGAAGCACACTACTTTGGCTACAACAGATGTTCAGACCCTACGTACCTGCCTATGAACGTTTTGGATCCAAAAATCTGTTTTTCCGCTCTGCATGCCCCAAATGTAAATAATTTTAAATTCAGCTGCAAACCCAGAACGTGGATAAGAAGGTATTTTTTGTTTTGAACCGAAGTCTAAAAATCTCTTGAAGAAATGACTTTTTGATCTTCCTTCTCCTAAAGGGTTGGATGCTACAGACCCTACAAGCTAGGAAACTGTTCTAACTGTTATGCTAAATTATCTTCAGGAAAAGGGAAGAAACCTTCCTCTTGAAATTGCATCACTGCACTCCCAAAGTGCAAAATTTACTAGTTTAGAAGGAGACACAGTCTCTACATCAAGTGGTCAGGGCATAATTCTGGAGGTGATTCTGTTCCCTCCCCTGGCAATTTCAGAGCCATTAGACAAAACCCAAGAAGCCTACGCCTGTTGACGCTCTCTATTGTGATTTCTGTCAATGAAATTGCTTACTTTATCTTGGAACCATAATGGAAAAAAAAAATAAATCCGTGATTGTTGACACAATCTGTGAATTGCACAACCTGTAAATCTCCGCAGAAGTCCAGTTTAATATTAAGGTGTGTTATTTTCATCAAGGGGGGGCAGGGGGGAAGAGACAGAAAGAGAGGTTGATCTCAAAGTAACATTCTAGGAAGAAAAATAAATGAATACTATGCAGCAGATGGTATAATATTTGGCTTGCTGGTACTCAGAAGTAGTTTTCATCAGTGTCAGAACACAGTTTAGGAACCTTACCATAAAAGAGACATTTGAATTAAAATATTTTAAAAAATTAACTTAGTCTTTTAGACTTTACGCTTGGTGCTCATAATCCCAGGAAGGAACAAAGCTAATGTTTTCTTAGGAAGCAAGATTATGATCATAAATTATATCTTCCATAATCTCTACAGGCTAACCAAAAAGGTATTTTGTGAAAATCGGAAATACGTAAAAATCATGTTAAGGTACCAAAAAAGACCATTAACTCTGAATAACTGTTTTAAGCACAAATATTTAAGGTATACAAGTTTGCTTTTCCATTTCCTTACCACACAGACATCTGCCTGTTTACAAGAACATGTAGGGCTAATTAACAGTTCAAGCTGGGATCGAAGTTTCTCATCGTCACCCAGAACCTGATTGAATTTCTTCACAAAATCTTGTGCTTTTCCAGGATCTGGAAGGTTTTCTGTATGATTAAACACAATTTAACATAAGATAAATTTGCCACTTCAGCATGCCAAGATTCACAGAAATATAATTTCCAGG
>NW_009605413.1:39301-40911 GCF_000690535.1 Cariama cristata | reverse complement strand
GGAATGCCTTAATAACAGTTTGTAGAACTTATTAACACTTACTTGCTATGGTCATCAGCTTTCCAACCATGGCAGCACTGTTTGCTTCTGACTGAGGACAACAGCATAAACAAACAAACAAATCAGTGATATCTCCTTTACAAAATATACCTTTAAGCTGATCTTTCAGTTCCTCTGCAGCACTACATTCTACTCTGTAATCTTGTTTTATGTTTTTGTTTTAAGAATAAACACCAGAAGAGTATAACAGCATCATTAGCATTTACTACACATAGAAAAAGGGGAAAAAAATCTTGCAATATCAAAGAACTGCAAAAATTTACTAATTCATATAACAGATCAAAATTAATTGTTGGAAAAAGACCTAAAAAAAAAAAACCCAAACAAACAATTCCCCCAAGCCCACTCCCACACCAAAACCCCAAAGCAATGTCCTTCTATTTAAAGCTTCTGCTACTTTGAAGATATGCTTGCAAGTAAAATTCCAGTATAAATACTTAAAAAATTCTGTTTTCAAAGAAGTAAAATAATTGCTTTATGTTACAACGTATTCTATTCTTAAAATATGTTATAAAACGAGAAACAAAAAAGGTCTGTCAAAAGCAAAGAAAAAACTTTTTAAAAACTTTTTCCAAAGTTACTGACCAGTGATATAAAATAATGGTAAACATAAGGAGGTCCTATACCTTTAAACATTACCGAAAGCAACTTTTCTTAATGAGAATGGAACATTGTCTACATACGGATATCAACAGAATAATAAAGTCACACTGAATAAATAATACAGTATTAAACCCCCCAGTAAATTAGTCTAACAGATCCATTGGCTAAAGTATTCATATTTTCAAAACCGTACAGTGGGCTGCTTATGCAAGTCTAGTAATTCTCGTACGTGACTCCTTAGCATGTTCTGGCACTTCCACATCTCATTCAGTGCTCTGCAAAAGTGCAAAACCAGAAAAGAAAAGCTTACCGATTTGTTCATGACAAGAACATGCTGGATGTATTAGTAAACAGGATTGCTTATTTATTTATCTTATGATCAAAACCTAACAAGTATTAAAAATAACCATTCCAAACAAGGTGGAACTGATTTTCTCTTTTTACAGAACATCACCTCTCTTATTATTCTACTTGGAACAATTTCACACACACAGGACAACCACAATAGGTCTTACAACCATCCAAATTACCTTGAAAATAACATTTTCAACATAAAAGGCAGGCCACTATCAAACAGAATTCAGTTATAGATATATTTGTCACGGACTCTAGTATAGAGCAAATCTAGAAGTCATTACCTGTGCATTTTTAACTCTGCCTTGTTCTCATTAGATGAAAACGAATGGATAAATCCATTCCTCTCAAATACCAAGGTATCTTTTTGTCTAATGGACATGCAGAGTTTGTATATAAAACGGAAATGTTTTGATATACTACTTGCAAATAATGCTAAGCATCAATTACTTATATTTTTATTTAAATCCTGACAATACAAAAAGATGATATAGATATTGGAAAAGCCTGCGAAAGCAAGTATTTCCTGAATACAAACTATACTCACTTGACAGCATTTGGATCCAAGCTAGCATACAAATAATACAAGCATT
>NW_009605413.1:31440-39282 GCF_000690535.1 Cariama cristata | reverse complement strand
ATTGTGTGGAACGAGATACTGAGCAAAGATTTTCTCTACCAGTAATCTGCAGGAAAAGAAGAGATAAAACCCGTACATTTCCAAAAGCGGTGATACCTTTCAGGCAAACTGAAAGAACAAGAAATACCAAAGACATTGAAACTAGATTTTTCAACAGAGAAGAAAAAAAGAGGTGGTCTGTTTCTCATCTGTAAAGAACCCTTCCACTGTTGACAGAAAGATTAGCAAGAATTGCTTCTTGAGAGCTTTTCCATGTTCTTTCATTTTCACCTCTAAGAGGGATAATTGTTTTATTTGTCACCATCCAAATCCTCCTTTTTCTTTAGGCTCTCAGAATCTCCCTTTGTTCACTCTCATACATAAGAGAATAGGATACAGACAGTAAAAAGCCCAAATAAAGGAGAAAGAATGCAAGAATAACTAGAGGAGGAGGAAAAGTAAAAATCTGAAGAATCCTCAAGGGAAAGTTTAAGATAAAACAGTAGTAGTTGAGAAAAAAGCAAAACATCTGAAACTACCTTTATTCTAATACAGAAGCTAAAAATCAGCATTAAAGAGGTAGAGACAAAGGAACATCAAAACATATACAACAAAAGGAACAAAAGGAAAACTAAGTAATAGAAAACCAAACCAGCAAAAACATTCTCCATCAATCTCTTTTTTTAAAAACAATAATACATATTTAAAGCTTTACATAAAATACCAAACTTGAACTACAAAATATGGCTGTACAGTTCATCTAATTATAGCCCCCCCCAAATGAAAGAACATTCAGACATTAATCCATAGCAATGACAGCTGTGCACAATGTTCAGCTATACAATTTCATATTTATGGACAAATATTTTGTGTGTTTGAATTGACAAACTTTTTCACTATGATTCCTAGTAAGTACTCTGGGAGTGCCTTGTACAAGCCATACAAGGCAGCACAGGTCAAACAGACCTTACTTCTGCTTAAAAGAAAATTCCAAGAGACACGATGACAAGGCAGAGGAATAAAAGGATGATCATGAATACAGATACAACTACCTCAAGGCACCCCGACAATATTAAAGAAAACTTAGCTTTCTCCCTTTAAACATACATTTTACTACTGATGACTCCAAGAACTAAACTGCTTGGGGAACAGGATCATCAGATCTCAGGGAACTCCATCTCTGTTTAACATACTAGGAGACTGGAGGCATCACAAGTATCTTACTAATTTATGAGTTGTTCTAGCCCATGTCTCTACAGATACATGTTCTAGAAAAGCTGTCAGTACAAATGATTAGACTGTATCATGCCTTCCCTGGTCCACCTTGGTTAGGGTAAAGATTTACAAATAGCGAATACCTCTTGGGCACACTTTTCTCCTGTGAGGAAAGTCATTGGCTAGCATATCAAGAGAGGGTAACAGGAGAGTGTGTAAGATGTGGTTATTTTACGCCATTCCTTCTGCATTCGTTGTAAAACAAAGAAGCTCAGAGCATGCAGGTGATAAGTAGTTTTCATGATTAGAAGTTCTCAGTCTTGAGTAGACATGCAAATCAATAGTCAAGTAAGGTCAAAAACATTATCAAGTGATCGAGTTAAGGATGTGTGGAGAAAATCTGTTCTATTCTAGTGTGTGATACTGTATTATTACCTTTTGAAAGAACTAGTGTTATCCTGTGCACACAAAGGAAAATACTTCAAGGCTCAGAGAGCTGTTCACCGTTACTTTTTATCCTCCTCCTTCATTATGGAAGGAGTTGGCTAATTTTGACCTGTGCTTGTATGTTTAAAGGATTGGATGGGTTCTGCCTTATAAGATCATAGCATTTCTACAGCTCTTCAGGTGCTAAAGTACTAACTTTCTAATTCTAACCAATGATAACATTGAAATGCATTTATTCCTCCCCTCTGAGATGGGGAAATCAACCTAATGGTGTGACTGAGCAAGAACTTCATTGTCAGCCTTAAAAACTAGTAGAATTTGAATTAAAATTCAGGGTACCAAACTGATCTAGAGGAATACTGAAAATCAAGCCACCAATCTTTCAGTGTGGATACCCAGAAAACAAACAGCATACAATCCATGCCTACTCATGAAAAGACCAGTTCCAATGGCTTAATCAGACTTTCAGAAGAAATCACCCCAGGGAAAGAAACTCAGCTTTGATGACACAGTCTTTCCTTAAAATTCCTTGCCTTGCTTCCCTGACAGTGTTCTGCATTTCCTAGGAGCAGGAATATTGAAAACATCTGCCCCATTCACTATGGAACTTTGATTCATTCTCTGCTCACTACTAAACCTGTGTACCAACTGCGAGACATCAACATGCTTGAAAAAACACGAATGAACCTCTCAATGCAAATTAAAGCATATTCGATGCAAATACATATGCAGAATTAGCTTTGTATAAACTATATGAAGATTTCCTAATTTTTGACTATTTGATACTTCTACTTCAGCAGACTTTCAGTGTAATTTCTGTGTGTACAATCTCATAACCATACCTTTCTTCTTTAAAAAAAAAAAACCACAAAAAAAACCCATAAAAAGGCAGCAACTAATCAAATGTGTAACTCTGGCCCACTTCTGATCAGCCAGATGAACAGTGACAGCCTTCACCACTGCAGCGGTAAGAACTCACTATCATAACTGGCAACCGAAGGAGGCTATTAGCCCATTCAGACTAGTCACTAAGATCATGGAACATACTGCGGTAGCAGACTGTATAAACAAGATGCTAAGAAACACTATAAATAAATCTCCAAGTCTGCTATATTAAAAATGTAGGCTGAAATTCTACCTTCGTGTGATCTCATAGTTTGGCTCTCCCTGTGAAAGACAAAGAATTAATAGTAAGACTTGAAAACTATCTACCAAAACCTTGGCCAAAATACTTTTCTCTAAGCCAAAATGGTATTTCAAAATTTAAAGGGAGAGAGTGACAAAGCAGGGAAGACTAGACAGCAGTGGAAACACCCCTGATATTTCTTCAGCTTTTGTTCTACCTAAAGGGTCCATTTCTACATGGCGTACCAAAATGAGATGTCTGTGAACATACTGTGGTGTGTACATGCATGATGCTCACAGATCACGGATTTTAACATGCTGGTCTCTGGAAAAGTAGTAATGCAAACAAGAACTGGGTATAGTAAGTGCAAAATTTGACAATTTTTTTCTATGCAGTGGTCAGTTAATGACAATCTACTATCATGACAGATCTAGTTCCATCAGTAAATAGAATGAATGCATGAACAGATAATGCCACCATCCTGAATATCTTAGTATCTGTCTTAATGATCATTAATTAGGTATATCATACTTAAAACCACAAATACAGAATGTGATGTAACAGCTTTCTCAGGATAAGCACATATTTTCAGAGTATTTCTTATCACTATACAATTAAAATTAGGAAGGTTTAGGTCGACTCACTTGTCATCAATGCTATTTTGATAATATATGTGCAAAAGTTTATCCTTTATCCAGCTCACTTTCTCTGCAGCATCTTTTCCAGCCTCGGCATGAAGACAATACTTCTTGTATAGCTGGGCAAGACCCATCATAGCTTCTTTTCTTACTCGCCACTTGAGGGGGAAGAAATGAAAAGAAGGTGGGGAAGTGGTTTTGGTAAATAAATATCAAACACATACAAAATACAGTAAAGATGTAGAAGCGTGAAAGACAAAATGGCCACATTCTGACCTCCTACATTTAGACACTTCAAAACCTAAAAAATGCTGTTTAGAGTCTCGAAATTAGAATTTGTAAAGCCTACATAAGGAGTTTCTTCCCTGTACCATGCAGATTAAGTATTGTCTGTACAGAGGAATCCAGTACTCCTGTGCTAAGCAAAGAAAAGCAGGGAATTAGTCAGTATAAAAAAAGTTAAGCACAGCTTAACATGTATGCCTGAATAAGTGCCTTCTTGAACCAGGATTTGGAAGACTGATCTATTCAGAGACAGGCACCAATCAGAGGTGGCAGCCTTCTTTCTCCCCATAGCCTTACACCGTCTTACAACACACCTGTCTAGAAATGGGAGATCTGGAGCTGAGGCCTAGCTAAACCTGCTAGGGCTTAAACACTTAGGTCACTTTCCAGAACAGCAGGAGAATCCCTTTTTGCTGAAGCCTCAAAGTAATTGGTGTAAGACTCCAGGAATCCAGGAAAAAGCCAGACTACAACATATCCACAGACGGAATTCCTGGGTTCTCATCCTTGCACTTGGTGGTCACTACTTTATCCCCTCATGTAAACAGGAAATGTCCCATTTACTAAGCACTTTAACAGACAAGATCCGTAAGCTCTCCTATGCTGTCTTGTGGAAGGAATCATACCAGAACTGATTGAGGATTAATTTAGAGAAAATAGTGTCTCCCATTGCACGATTTACACAGAAAGCCTCCGAAGAAACTTGTTTTCTCTCACCATTTAAAAGAAATGCATGAAATTCAAATGGAAATAATTTCTTCCAGAATACACTAGATATCAATCTTGGCCTTGAACTCTAAGGACTAACAATGATTAAATAATTTCACTCTATCAAGCATAAATGTAGATACAATTATTCACACTGTGCATAACTTCTTCAATCTTGTTTAACTGAGGGCTTGCTTCAATAACACTAAGTGACATATTACACCTTTAATTTCTTAATAGTTTTACTAAGTGACTTCCTTTCTTGAAGGGCAAAGAAGGGAAAAATCTTGAAGATAATATGCCTTGTGTGAGCACAACAGCCTTAGACACCACTAGCTGTTGGGAGTATGTAATATCAAGAAGAAGATGGGAAAAAAAACCCCTGTATTCTGCTACACATCTCTTTAATATTAAAACCACAAGTAACAGGTCAAGACAGTAATGACTTCAACAGTATATAGTATAACACTTTGTTTTAACATAAGAGAAAAATTTTAGATATAAATACACATTATTGTTTAACTTCTCTGCAGGAATTTGTTCACAGCCATTGCAATCTAAAGCACATTTTAAAGAAATAAAGGTCTGAAAGAGAAACATATTCAGAAAAGTATTAATATTTTTCTGCATTCAGAGATACCCTTCCACTGTGACGGCTTCATCAGATCTCCTATATGAGACAGGAAGGACAGCAAATCTATTGTCAGAAGACAACGGAGAAGGATTGCAAGAAACAATTCCAGAAAATTTAAGCCTAAAATGAAAGCAGAGTACTTAACAAGGGGTCGTAAAGAAAGGAGGGTTGGATTCCCAATAGATTTTTGATAATTGAAATTGCTGTAAAGAGTAGAAGTCAGAGCATGCAGAAAGGTAGTTTCAGGCAGAAGATGGGAGGCACTGGACAGAATTGCTTAGAGAATGCTTTGAGACACTGTGGAAGCAAGTCACTGAACAGGAGATACAGGTAGGAAAAAGAGTAAGGTGCAACAAAGCTCAAACAGCAAAAAGTAGGGTAAAAGATGAAAGCAAATGAAAATAAAGAGGAATGCAATAATCAATTTCAAAGGGAGAAGATCAATAAACACAGCTAACAGAAGTATTACCCTGATTTAATTAACAAAAGGATGTTGACAGTCTTAGCTTCCTTGGTTAACCAGTATAATTAAACACCTTCACTGAAGACTGCTGGGCTGAGTTAAAAAACCACTACTATTGAAAGTTCAAAATAATTCCTTACCTGTTAGAATAACTAACCTATTCCTTCCATAGAGTTAATAATATTAACGTATTAAAATATTTCTCCTTCATCTGGAAAAAGCCACAACAGTTTTTAGCACACACAGAGACTAACACATGCAGAAAAATGCATAAAGAGAAACAGAAAATGGGAGTCTGTTCCTATGGCTCCTCATTCTATAGCTTTTGACTTGAAGCTGATGATGCGAAAGTCTGTTCTCATGAAGGGACTAAGTCTCTAGACCACAAAGGCTGTTCAGAGAAATAGGAACAGAATTCAGCTGTCAAAACTCTCCTCTAACTTTTCCGGTTCTTAAGGTTACTCCAGTATAAAGGAAAAGTACCTGAAGGATTTTTAGAAGCTTTTTTTAAAAAGTATTTTTTTTAAAAACTATCTCACAAAACTAATTATTCCAAAAAGTGAAGACACTGGAAAGACTCTAGAGACAGTGCTACAATGGAAAATTCCTCAGAACAATTCTTACCAAAGACTGGATTCCAGTTTTTGGGAAGCATCTGTTCCCAGAGTTACTTTTCCAGCTGGACCAATAAAAATGGATTTGAAAACTAGAGGTGGTGGTGGAGTTTGTTTGGGGTTTTTTTTTTGTTACTTTGTAATAGCTGTAATCATTGTGCAAATGCTCATACAGATTGACTTAGCTAAGGACATTTTTTCTAAAAATGAAGTACTCGGTTTTTAGGCAAAAAAATTTACTCTAAAAAAAAGTCATTAGACTATCTTTACTAATACTGTGCCAATTAGAATATGGTCAGGAGAAAAAACAGATCACATAAACGGCATAACAGTTAGCATGACTTAATTTTTCACATTGTTTTATAAAGAAAAAAACGCAGACTTGAAATGACAGCTTGGTGTGTTTAAACAATCAGCATTTTACTTCAGCCTGTTGGACAAGTGTTCTTTTTATAGCAATATCTATAGTCATTTGATAGATGATTGCAGGCCTAAAAAGAATTAGATGAAGTCAAATTGATGAATGATCACTTAGGAGTTTGCAGTAGATTTGTCCAACAAACCTGGCTACAAAGAGTAAATGCAGTCAGCAGAAGATAACTGAGTTTTTTAAAGCAAAAGACTAAATGACTAATTAAAATAAGTATAATGCACTATGTCTGGAACTGAAAAAATCCTACATAGAAACTATAAAGACAGTTACATGGACGCATTGATGCCCCTCTCCCAAACTAGAGAAAAATCCTAAAAAAAACAAACCAACCCAAAACCAAAACACCAAAAACCAAAACCAAAACCCACCAACAACAAAAAGCTGAAAGTTTACAAGTCCTTGATATTCACTTTATAACACTGATTACATTTACAAAGACATGCTGTATTGTTAAGGTCTACTTCAAATACTAAGTATTTGTTGTAATCATTCCTATTCAATCCTCAAGTTTTATTTCTCCTCAGGATGTATTTTCATTAAAGCTCTCTCCAGAGATTTTTATAAGAGAAAGATCATCTAGAGGTGTAGTTATTCTTCACTGATGAGTGCCTGAAAAGGCACCTAACATTGAAATGTAACATATCATCAAACCTAGGACTGGTGTGAAATCATCGAGTCAAACATATTAGGTACATTAAGAATTACCACACTGGGTTTAAGGCTCTACGAACTGAAAATCCCTAGCTCCATACAAAAGGAGTATTATAGCTATATAACGGACTGCCTCTTACTGATGGTGACATGCTAAAGGAGAACAGAGAGACTCTGCAGAAGACACAGTAACAATCATCCCACTCTGACTAGGTGGAAGTCCCAGTCGGAATTGGTTTTTAGATGTCATCAATGACTTTTTGGACATGTTTGTTTAATGGTTGAAAAAGAAGGAAGGTGGTCTTAATCACTCCTGAGGAATGTGGAAGGTCAATAAGCAGGTACAACTAATTGAAGAGCTGCTTTGTAATAGTGAACATACTCAAAATCAGTATTTCTCTTTGTGCAAAGATGACATCCTTTTCTCAAAATCCATTACAGTAAAATTCTCATTTAAAAAGGGGAACATCAAAAAAGAGAAAGTAATTTTAAAAGAACTAAAGTAACCACCTAAAATGACATAGGTTATAGAAAGGTTGCCCCCTATCAAAAAGGAACAACAACAAAAAATCAACATGGCTACACAGCACAGTGAAGTCTGCCAGTAAAACATCACCCTCCAAAGAGCATGGAGCCACATCCGAAAGAG
>NW_009605413.1:20812-31409 GCF_000690535.1 Cariama cristata | reverse complement strand
TGTAAACAGGAAAGAGTATAAGCTCTGGTAAGTTGAAGGTAAATCTTTGATGAAGCATGGCAAAAATTTGAGAACCGTATTATCAAAAGCATACTAATTAAACATCTTCACCAAAGCCTCCAGAAGCAGGAAGCCTTCCAGACCCTTTTGTAAGGTTGAAAGACAACATTTATTCCAGGAAAGAGGTCTGAAGATGTTTCTTAAAGTGTCATTAGAAGACATTTTAAAACAAATTTATAAAACAAGCAGTACTGAAATCATTAAGACCAGGTGGTATCCCATGCACGACTACCACAGGAATTTAGAAATGATACACCAAATAGTAACTATTCTGTTATTCCAATCTATCAATGAACAGATTGAACACAGCAAATGAGAAAGAAATCAAAGGGTCCCAAGAGGAACAGAGTGCCACCCACCAGAACATCTGATTTTGAATGGGCAAACAGGTTGAAACAAAACAGTAACAACAACAAAGAGTAGACACTGCTGAAAAATGAAGTTATGTGAATGAGTTGTTACACTTTACATAATAGGAAGTTTCGTCTAAGAAAAAAAAAATTTTAGCAGACCCACAAGTATATGAGTAAAACGCATTAGGATCCCAAAAAACTAGCAACAAAGTCTCACACCAGAGGATATTAAAATAAAAATCCTGTTGTGAATTAATTCTTAACTGAAGCATACGGGACAATGGGTGGAAATAAGTGACTGGTTTTCACAATGAAGGGAAAAAACGGAATCTTTTGATGGAGTCAGAAGGGAACCTGTGACATTTAACATACAAAAAATTATTAGAAAATGAACTGAACAGTGTGTATAAGATTTACTAAGGTACTCAGATCTAATATTACCATGCAGAAAAATGTCACGCTACTGAATCACTACAATATGAAATGAAAGAAATTCAGATTAAGGCCAGGTTTTCCCACTTGCATTAACTCTGCATGTATAGTATTAGGCAACGTATCAGCTAAAATTTTTTAGGAAAGATACTGAAGTCAACATGGATGTTTTCCAAAATTGTCAGCTCAGTGCTCACAAATGGAGTCACCATCCCTGGAGGTGTTCAAAAAATGTTTAGATGTGGCACTTCAAGACAGGGTTTAGTGGGTTTAGCGGGCATGGTGGCATCGGGTATACGGTTGGACTTGATGATCTTTGAGGTCTCTTCCAACCATAATGATTCTATGATTCTATAAATAGCATAAAAGACAGACTGTTAAAGAGTAAGAAAAAAAATTATCATAAAGTATGTACACAATACGTTGCACACCTTGAATGCCATTGCCAAGTCTGATCACCTTGGTTCCAATAGGATATAGAACAACCAGACAAAAATTATCAGAAGTATGCAATAATCCATTTGTGTGCAAGTTAGTCAGGTGATTCTTTAGCTTGGAAAGCAAAAGAGTGGAGAAGATATGGTATACATATTTATTAATCATAAGTGGGTCAAAGAATATTTTGTTATTTTATGTAATGCAAGAACTACGAGACACTGAGTGAAATTATCAGACAAGTTTAAAACAAACAAGTTACTTTTTCCAGACATGTATTAAACTTGAATTTACTGATGCACATGCCACAGATGCTTATAAAGTACAAACAAGTTCAAGAAAGAACTTGATAAATTCATGGAATAAAGTTCCATTGAAAGTTATGATGAATATGATCAAGCAGATTTAAGAAACTCTTAAATCACAAATTGCTGGAAGCCAAAACTGACCACTACGAAAATTATACTAGGCTATAGGGACCTTTGGTCTAAACATACGTGGCAATTCTTATGTTCTTAGAATACAATTGTGTTCCTCACAAGTCAATGACCTTATTTGTTTCACAACACTTGATTGGTGCCTCCGTAATACAGAATCTACATTAAGTTGTTCTGGTAAGAAAAGTATTTTTCCTCTACAACATTCTAGTTAATAGTAAACTTTAAGATTCTCTGTTTCTGTGGCTTTGGGTTTTTTTGTTTTACTTTTACTAAATTAGATTAGAAGTAGACATTCCTGAAAATAAAATATTAACACTTACCCGTTTGTCTAGCGTTCTTTCCCTTACAAAGCCAAGCAGCTGGTCATTGACTAAAGTAAGATCTCTCTTGCCTGCAGTAATAATTGTAACAATAACATCATGTCGAATGGCTTCTTCTGGGTCATGTGATCTAACCTTCAAATATTCTGTTATGATCAGAAACAATGAAAAGTTTGGCTTTTTTATGTAGATATGATGTATTCTGATTTATTAATAATGTTAAAACAATTAAACGTCAGTCACATATCACAGTCATATAATCTATTAAACATAAAACTGCCTATAGAAAACATCTGTTCCAGCATTTTCTTTGTTACATATAAAACAATTATATGACTGTAAATATCAGAAGAATTTAAAAGTGAATACCTTTAACCTCATTTGCAACAAGCAATGAAATGAAATTAAGCTGATTAGAATATATTGAAAATACAGAGGGTGGGGGAGTGAGAAGAAATAAAAAGAACAGAGACTCTCATTCCCAAAGAGCTAAGAAGGTAAATAATAAATGAAAAATACTGACAATTGCTGTAGGTTAGCTTGCATCAACAAACAAACAGTATTTTCAGTTAAGGCTGAAATTCTACTCATAGTTAAACTGATGCTAAAGTGAAGGAAGAAACTTCATAGTTTAGATCAGCACAATGGCATTTTCTAAACTCAGTGGAAGAAAGGACTGGGGAACACACTGACTGTTTTGAAAATAAATCAAGATGTTGCATCAATACTTGCTCTGATTTGCCAGAAGTTTCACTAGAATCTGAAATTACTTTAAAACTCTTTCTGCAACGGGTAGCTTCTTAAAGACTCACTCTGACAAAGTCCACACAAAGTCACATACTCCTCTCTTCCTAGTAACTAGCACTCGTCTTCAGCAGAAAGCAATTAGTCAGTAGTTAGCTCTTCCATTCAGTATTGTAATCGATACATTTTAGAACTATAGTGCTATGTACAGAAATAATTACATTCTTTCTTGCTCATTTCTTAAATTATTCTAAACCCCTGTATGAGCATCTCACCAGTGAGGTCTTTTGCTAAGTCTGGATGGTTCATTAAACAATGACTGGCGAATTTCACACTCTCTAATCTCACAGGGACATGGATATCATTGAACCTAGAGGGACAGAAGATGATGAATGTTAATTTTTAATTAGCCTTGCAAATCAAGATTATTCTCTATGTAGTACTATGTGTTGATAGTATGTTCCATTAACTATTAGAATACTTATATATGGCAAAATAATACAATAGAAGTGTTTTGAATTTATCTTCATAATGTACCTCATACAGATTTTGTTATTTCTTGCAAAATTAACTCGGGACTAAAATTAAAGGATGAATACTCTATATGTGGATAAAATGTTGACACAATGGATTTTGTCCATTGACTTTTGAACATAATTCTCCATACACTGTCAGCTGCATGTGTGTGCATATGTGTGTGTGTGTATATATATATAAAATTATAAAAATATAAATCACCATATAACATGTACCATTTGAAAACATTCACTTTTTAAAAAATTATAAATTTCTGTATTTACTTAAAAGGAAACACCTCCTCACTCAAAAAAGTTAATGCCAAAGAAAACAGACAAAGTTGCAGATACAGCCAAAGAGTATGAAATTTCAGACAACGCGGGCATATCTATTGTGTAATTTCCATGATGTATGTAATGTGCTATCTATCTAACCTATATTCCTATAGCTAACAGCAATATAGCAGCAGGCCTCCAGGCTTCTTTATTCTAAAATATAACTGTATGCAATTCTACGCTTCAAAGATTTAACAAAATAACTTGTTCAAATACAAACAAACAATTACATCCTCTAAAACCACAATGAGAAATGCAATACTATCAGAAAATTCAGAACAAAAAGAACAGACATTCAGAATTCTATTCCTGTTTCTCTTACCGCCCAAGAAAGCACTGCCAAAGAGGACGATTTTGTGTGGCCAGATCAGAATCTTTGGAGCCAAAGAGTTTAGCCAGAAGTCGAACAACAGCCAATCGTTCTTCTCCATCATTGCTCTAAAAACCAAGACATGAAAAAGGAACTGTAAATCATTATCTGTAATATCTTAATAATAATTTCTGGCTTCCTTTTCCTTCTGCTTTTATAAAATAAGAAGTGATTTGATTAAAAAGTGAGTTTGAAATAACTTCTGATAATCCTCGGTCTCCCTAATTATATTAAATGAATATGAGTAAAAATATACAAATACCTATTAAGTTAACAAATTACAGCCATTGACTAGATGGCTGTACTTTGAAAATTCCTTCTCTTTCAGGAATAAAAACCCACACACAGTAGTTTGAATAACATATATCCCTAACAATTTCAATAATGAATGATCTTACCTTTGTTTTAAAACATACATTAAGACTATTTTATGTGTATGGAAAATACACCAATTAAGACATCATAAATAGATGTGCACTAATAAAAGATAAATGTAATTTCATCAAATGCTTATTTCTTGGTTGGTTTTGTTTATTGCCACCATACCCTATATGTACATGAACACACATAAAATTATGTCTCTTGTCCACTAACAATCTTAATGAAACACAAATAGCTTTTTAATTAAAAAAAACCCAAAACCTCAAATCAGGATAAATTAACTATTTCCAAGGATTCAAAATAAGTCAGCTGACTTATTAGCTGATTATGACAAATCTGAGAAAATATTTGGAAATACTTCCTCTATTAGTAAAACATTATTTCAAAAAAAAATAATTCTTCAAATCAATACTGAAGCTGACACTTGCACTTCATGAGATAAGCCAATCACAGCCTAATTACTTTAGAAATTTCAGGTGAAATCCAAATATTAAGTATGTATAACTTTTGCATTAGATCATACAAATTTATCATTATAATCACTATATATTTTGTGTATAATACACGTTTGCAAGCACAGAAAGCACACAATTGTATACAACTTTCCAGTGTCTTTCCTTTAATATTACATTGATCTTTAAAATAAAGTGATAAATACAAAATTTTTATCCCTACAGTAGAACATCTATTAAGTCTACAGCTCTGCACTCTCAATAGCCACACAAATTTTACTACTCGCGCAAAGCTACCCAGTAACCTACCTTCAGCTTGAATTCAAGCTGTGGCATGACAGACAGCAGTAAGTGAGGATCTATGGCAAAAAGCTCTTGTATCAAGTCAAACACATGTTCTGATAAGTCACTTACTGAAGACTTTCCCAGTACCAGAACCTGGTTAAAAAACTAGAATACAAACAATATTATTTAGCTGCTTTTCCTTCATTAATGCAAATACTACTTAAAAAAATTACTTTAACGTAGTATCATTAATACTTTAATTCTAATGGAAGGTACCCAATGCACATTTTTTCATTACATCAAAGCATTTCACCCTTACAGTTTTGGCTCAAGCAAATTACAAACACCCTTCATAGTTCAGTTCTATTACTTCCATTAGGATTGATTAATTCATGGTAATCTGGTAATTCAAAATATCAATAACGATCTCCCCAACAAAATTAACAGGTAATAAAAGAACTGTTAATTTAAAAAGCATATTCATCCAGTAGAAGTTGAGGGAAAAAATTAGTATCTTATTTTTAATTTTCTTATCATTTAAAACCGATCCAAATTCAAGATTATCAAATGTTGAAAAAAAGCTTCTCTACTTTTAATCCATTTTAAAGAACGTCTGATGACTTTATGACACATCTCGTGATATTTGACAGTAATGTATCGTGGTTGTTAGCAACCTAACAGAAAAAAACCCAAAGTAGCCTAAAATATGAATGATTTCTTTTGGATTTGTTAGATTTTGATATGCTTGATATACTTCCTATTAGATACTGTGGGTTAGTATTAATATTATTTAGGCAGTGCAAATGCTACAAGGCTATTACACATTTGAATAAGAAAGAAGAATAATATTAAATCAACTCAAAGGTCACTCTACGCACTATCCTGTTTCCAGCTATGACTAATTACAAAAGCTTAAAAAACAGGGGAATTGGAAAGTGGTACTTGTTAGTGAGACTCCTTGAGCTTTTAAATACTTACTGATTAATCTTTTATGAATTTGCCTAATTCCCTTTTTAAACTACTCTGATTTTTAAGAATTCTATTGGTTTCAGCACCAAGGGAAGTCAACAGAACAGACCAGACTACATCCCCAACAAAACTGTAGTAGCTATTTTAACAGGTAGAACATACAACATTGGCATTCAACAAAAGGAATTATAGCAGAAGGAAGCCCTGTAAAAAAAAACTCAATTCTTTTAGTCTACATGACCAAAACAAGTTTAGGATGGAAAAAAATATCTAGTGAAGAGCTGGTAGTTTGAAATGCTTTATCCTAAAGCTTGGAAGGAAATGAGGTTGTCTGGTTGCTGGACATAGGAAGTACTAACAATTCCTTTTGTTGCAACAGGATTTTTTGGTGGTCAGCTATTTTCACAGCCTAGACCTAGGCTTAACTTTAGACTGAGATTGGTAAAAAATAAATTCTTCTTCACTTATTTGAGACACCTCACAGACTTCTTTAACAAACAATCTAATAATATCCTATTTGGAAAATGGTATTCCTGTAGCTGCATTACAAAATGTGACTTTTATAAACAGTATTTTTAAACAAACAAACAAATCTCCAATAAATTAAGACAGTAACAAGAACACTTGTCACTTGTAAGTAACATGGCTTAATTAATTTACATACATTGGCAATACATGGTTCAATGGTCTGGACGGTCCTTTTCAACAGGACTTTTGCAAGATCAAATGCTTGTTTATTAAGGTTCTGAAATAAAAGAAAAAAAAAATTTTAAGAGACAAATTATTTCAGATGACTTTACTTTTCTCTCTCAACCTTAAAAGACCATGCCTTTAGAAAGGTATGTTTTACCACCAATCTATTTGTTTTCAAAGTTACTCGAGTTCAGTTACATCAATTCCACAACTACAGACTGAGAAAAATCTTAAAACTAGTTTCACACACACTTCAAAGATATCTAACCCAAAATCATCACTTCCTGCACATTCTCCCAAGACTTTATCACTCCAGTTATCTTTAGCATTGCATTAGTATCTATAAAAAGTTTTCACACCCAATCACATTAAAAATTTTAAGAAACATTACCACACTTCTATACTTCGATAATTAACAGACATCAAATTTTGCCACTGAAAAATGAACTAGTCTAACTTACTATTTAAATGTGGTTTTGTTTCCTCCTCACAAACTCATTAAAGGTACAACCTGTAGCAAAGTTCAGCCTTGTCTTGAGGGTAAAACTGTGCACTGACTTCTCCATGGACTGTACTGTATGCTCCAAGATAGCCCACAGAAAGCACCTACACTTGGGCAGTTAGCTCGAAACTTTCCAAGTAAATGTTTGATTGCAACAAAACAAATTGGAACATTGTTTTTATTACTCTCGAGCAAGATAAGGACTGTAACTGCACATCTGAAAAATGTGACTGTCCAAATCTGCACAAAATCCAATATGCAGTATCTCGTCTCATCTAGGGATTAATGCAGCCTGGGCCGGGGGGGGGAGGGAAGGTGGATAGGTGGATTAGCAGATTGCCCTGAAAATTACAAATGACTACAGACAAAATGCAGGTAAAGTCTAGGATGACCGATTCCTGGAAAGACAGTATTTGGCAAGCCTACATTGAGAATGACTCCCTCATGTTCTTTTAGCTAATGAGATGACAAACTGAAAGACAGTTCATCAACTGATAGTGAAGAGAAACAAATGGCCAACGGCTCAAACAAATATCTCCTCAATCACCATAGCACTAAACTGATGTCTCATTACAGAATACAGATAGATACATATAAAGTCTTCTCAAATTCAAAATGAAACAGTTTCTCTCCAAACCAGACCATGACTAAAATCTTGATGGCAGCTATGTTTGTATTAAACTAAAGGACTGCCAACTTCATACAGAAAATACATTTTATTTGGATCTTCAATACAACTTCAAAGATTTCTTGAAATGAAGTTGTGTTTTTTTTCCCCTAGACAGGCTCATAAGGGCAAAAAAACCAAACAAAAACAAACAACAAAACACAAAACCAAAAAAACCCCCCAGCAAACCACAAAACAAACAAAAAGCAAACCAACAACCCAAACACACAACCCCCTCCAAAAAAACTCCCCTAAGAACCAAACACCAAAACAGCTTAGAAAATAAATCTCTATTGCTAAAATAAACAACTATTAATAAATAATAAACAAACAAAAATCAATCTCTTAGGAGAAAAAACCCCTTGAAGGTCTGTACTGCCAATGCTGCAAAGGATGTAGAAGAAAATACTGATTTTAAATCCATGAAATATATATGTTTTTAAGGAGTAACCTTGACAGAAAGAGATGAAGAAAAATATTCACTAAATAGCACTGATTTTAAAGTTAATCAAAAGAACTACAGTTTCATGCCATAGGTGCTCTGAGCAAAATGTGACATACCATACTGCTATTGAAAACCTGGATTTACTAGAGGAGAGCCACATTAGCACATACAGGCAGAACAATGTACAGTAAAGCCACTTTACTGATAATGGAGGTATAAATGAATATACTTTCTATGCTGAGGTAGACTCTGCTTCATGTCTAGGTACTGGTATATTTCTCTTTTTTATTGCAGTACTGTCTTACACAATGTAAGAGAGTTAAACGAACAAACAAAAAAACCCCACCACTCCAAAAAGGAGCAGAATACATTATCCAAAACACATATTTCAGCTCCTTTACAAAGACAAACTTTCATTAAGCATAACAGTCTATCCACAGTGATACTTTTATTATGTCATAGCAGAGAATGACTAGGATTCAATTGCTTTGCGTGGACATAAAAGTATTGTTATTATATGTTCTCTGCAAGAAAATAAACTGTGTTTTTCAAGCTGTGGTGCTTCCAATTTACATACCTACGGACAAACAATTAATACAATCACAGAATTTCCAAGGAGATGTGTTCATGAAAGGAGAACATAATTACTGCAGTCAAACTCTGCTAGGCAGCAAAGACAAAAGAACTTTCTGTTTGGCTCTTCTTTTTTTTATTTTTTAAAAAATTTCCACAGTAAAGCAGTAGTTTAAGTTCTGTTGTTACAGGAAACAAACAAGTTAAAACAGATCCAAATATCGACCAAAGTATGACATTGGGCACTCAATACAGCATATTCACTCAGTCATGATGGCCAAGAGCCAGTAAGGACTGGCCACCGGTCCTTTAAGAGATATTAAATATGCAGTACAACCCAACATTTACACCAAGTTTACCTCCCTCTTTTTTAGAGCCTTGCTTGAGAATTCCCTCGATTAGACAAAATTATATGACTAAACTAACAGTGTCAATGCTAAAAGGTCATATTCACTTTTACTTTGCCAACAGCAAGTAGTCACAACACCCTGTTCAGTTGTACAAGGTTCACCAGATCTTTGCAACTTCACAGCCATGCCCACCATTGTTAATAGCGTCACCCAGCACCTGACATACACATCTCCACTTCTCTATTTCCACTCCTGATCTCTACTGTGTGTAATTGATTAGAAATAATTTACAAAGTACAGCGCATTTTCAAAAGGACTCTTTTTCTATTGTTATGATTAAGAGGCCTTCCTTCCTGTTAGCAGGTTTAATAAGACATCATCTCATTGCTGTCAATAAAAACGAGTTGATAGAATGATACTCCCATCTCATGGTCACAACAGAAAGAATGCAAAGTGGTCTCAGATGACAGATACTTTTATACACCCGTTGCTGAGACTTCACAGGTAAATGACAAGAGCCACAGCTTAGTCACTCCTGTGTTACATATTTCCATGAATTCTCCCTCTTCAGGTAACCAAAGGAATAATCTGTTTTTATATGCCAATTTAACTTTAATTATGTAGTCATGGATGGAGCTGCCTTAATCGTGTCATTATTTTAAATTAATAAATGAACAAACAGAACACACATACTTGGTAATCAGAGTACAGCTCATTTACTGTAGCTCATAATTGAAACTTACTGTTCTCCATACAATTTTCGGTAAGAAGCACAAGCGTTCTAGCAAGGCAATTTTCTTGGTCAATGCAAGGCAACACCAGCCTGGATCTCACTTTCCCTGATTTCATGGCTAAGGGAGTTGTGCTTACTATCCTTTCAACTTTATTTAGCCATTATGATAAAGTTACTTCAAAAGCTCAACTGCAGACCCAGTGACCAGATAATGAGTCACACAATGAAACCAGGAAGACAGCATCAGTGACAGTTCATTAAGTCGACTGTAAAGGGGGAGCCTCTGAAAAACCCGTCCAAGTAGCTGTGTAGATGGGCTAAGACAACACCTATATGACAGCAGCAATCTGCTAGGAGGGGCTCACATAAGACTGATCTAGGAGGAAGGGGTGGGGGGTGCCACTTATAAGTGATTTGAAGGGATGCTGAAGGGCAGAAAGTTTATAGACCTCTCAAAAGAATATGGAGCACTAAAAGCAAGCAAGCAACCAAAAAAAAAAAAGTAAGTACTACACTTGAGGTAATAATCAGGTTTTATTAAA
>NW_009605413.1:0-20781 GCF_000690535.1 Cariama cristata | reverse complement strand
GAGGTAAAAACAAGGTGTGATTAAAAGAAAAGTGGGGGGGGGGGGGGGACGACGGACGGACACGACACACCAGGGAGGTGGAGGGGACTGGCAAGCTGAGGCAAGCAGCAAGTCACCAAGCAGCAGAAATCTTGGGGAAGCCTCCTCCCACTTTTTTTTTTTTTTTTTTAAATAAAATATACTTCACATCTTTTCAATTAAAAAACAAAAAAACCAAACCCAAACCAAAACAACAAATTCACAACCCTCAAGATACAACATTTTTCTATTACGTATTTACACTTGTTTGAAAATGCTTTCTTTCTGTTTCAGTATATAGTTCCTGAGGTGGCAAGTAGGCAGAATCTCTCGATAGTGAATAATCCAGACACAGCTAATGAGCAGCACTAAATAATTCCCAAAGGAAATTTTCAATCCACTGTTACAAGGCTTGGGGGCAGGGAAAACAGTCGTGATGGCTAAAGTGTGTGGAGAGATAAACAACAAGCAAAAGGCAATAAAAAAAAAAAATCACTGTTATAATGGTATACTATTATAATATTTTACTTTGCAGACCTTGTGTGCAGGAATGAGGTTAATCAAAATTGAGTCCAGCAGCTCCTGAGTTACTCCATCGCCTTCCATGATGATAGAACTCATCAAATCCAGCATATGCATTTGTACCTTCTGGTTGTGGCTATTACTAAGATGATAAAGAATATTATCAATACTAAATTTTCAGATCCTGACAAATATTAACAGTACTGTTAAGAAACAATGTCTAATGCTGTCCAGTCTGCCCTCCCTTATACTCTCCACATCTCAAAACTATTTTATGTGCCTTTTTTCTCTTACAGAAAGCTTCAAAAACCTAGAACACCCTAGCTTTGCTTTAAGTGAAACAAAAAGAAGAAAACAACTATGGAAATACAAATGTAGATAAATGAGTCAGAATGAAGTATACTGTTGTAACATGGACAAGAAATTTTAAAACACATCTACTTTTAAACACACATCCCTCCATATTGTCAGTAATTCACGCTCATTTACTTTCCTTGTATCTCCTTGTTTAGAGGAATAAAGACTTGTTCTATTCAGACATATTTATTTGTAGACTATGCAAGGATTCAGTCTACCCCCAAAACCAATGGTATTTTGACAGTTTAATATAATTGAAGCAATTTAACTTACTTGATAACTGAAAAAAGAGTCCTAAAAAGCTGAATAAAAATTTCATTGCAATCTTCCAACTCAAAGCAGATGTTGTAAGATTTAACCCAAGCTAAATTCTTAAAAAAAAAAAAAAAAAAAAAAGATAGTCAGGATATTACAACTTCACATTAACTGACATAAATATAATCATGTTAGTTACATTTTTTCTATTTAAGGAAAAATATTATGCAATAGATTGTAAACCCTTTGGGGAAAGAGACTGGATATTTGCTTTGCATACAAAGACCTCTTACCACAAAGGGGCTTTGTAATATACATTCAGAAAAAAACTAAATATAGAATAATCTGATTTCTTAAGTATAAAAGCAGATTGACAAAAATTGTTAATACAGTTAAGTCCATGTTTCCAGAATTTTTCCTTCATGCTATGAAACAATACAGTTTTAAACATCAATAAGAGGTTTACAAACAAGATACTGTTTCTAAATGCAAAATGCACACTGATAAAACCCCCACACTTCTTGTCAAGAGTGGGTTTTTCTAATATTTTTAAACCCAAATCTTGTATTCATTTTCCCATCATCAATGTAAGCAGATTTGCATTTTAATCAGCATTTGAAATTCTCTCTTGATGAGGTAATATAACCCTAGAGGTGCACGATACAAAAAGCAATGTATAGAATTGTAAGATAAAGGTTAAATGTTAATAAACACCCGTCATTTTAACACATCCTCAACTACAGGCTGTGTGAACTTATTAAATACAAACAGAATTATAACTTCTATAAAGAAGCAATTCATTGAACTTTAATGAGTCTAGTGCAATTTACAGAATAAAAGAAATTTCCCAGGCATACTGGCACATCTGGAGAAAGACTGATTACATTTTATAGGCTTACAGAGCAAGTACCATCTACTGAAAGTTACAATTACTGTGTTACCTCTAACAAGTAAAAGTATCTGTTAAACTGAGGGCTCTTCGTGTCCTCCAGGCCTTTTAATTGTCTTGTAATAAACAAGAATATGTCCTGTCAAAAAATGATATAGTGTTTACAAGCTTGATTCAGCAGAGAACAAAAATATAACCCTTTAGTAGAGACATCTACCCACATTTACAAACTCATGATATGAGAACAAAAAACTTTTTTAGGCACCGACAGAAAGTTATCACCAACGCAGATACTGGTTACCTAGCGTTCCTTTACACATCTCGGGCTCTTAAAGTACTACACTGACTCACAGGACTAAAGCAACATCTCTCTAATAAAACCAAACATGAGTATAAATGCAAGTTAAAAAAAATTTTACCTTAGTTTTTTTTGTTTGGTTTTGGTATTTGTTGGAGGGGGGGTGTGGGGTTTCCTCAGTAAGAGAATGAGGTAGGAAGAAAGTCTTTATTTTATAAAGTATGTTTACCTTAAGTTTGTCATGGGACGTATATGGAGCTTCAGGAGCATAGATACGAAAGATATCAGCCAAGCAACATGCTACAAGGAGGCGCACATCTTTATTGGGATTCCTGAGGAAGAATTCAGATGCAAGGTGCAAGGCTAATGGGAGATACTGCTGCTTCTCATCCTCCGAGTCCTGGTCCATATCCATGAAGGTTTTTACCACCATCTGAAAAACACAGGAAAAACACCCATTCAAGTGCTTTCTGCTTTTATTCCTAATCACTAAACAATACTTTCTAAAAGGATGCAGTGCTATCAATACATGTACAGTACTACAATTTTTTTTGTTACGACAAACATCAGAAAAAGAGAATTGTTAATCTGATACTTAAAGGCTTACCGAACTTGGTATTTTAGATAAAGACACTGAAAAATGCTTTGCAGCTCTGCTTATTTTGCCAACCCTAACCTGAGGTTCAGCACAGAAACTGCTGCACACCGATGAGGTTGGAGATGGCAATATCTCTTCATCAAAGCAGTTCCTTCCCTTTGGAGAGGAACCTAATAGGCCAGTCTTATGCTCTGCCTGTATCAAGGCACAGAGCTCAAGAACTACTTTACTTATGCACAATCCTTTTATCCGGTTTAAACAAACGATACCTGCTAAGAATTTAATCCCTCATGTAAAATATGTCCAATGCTGCAGATCTATTCTTTCTGCATAGTCAAAAGTACACCTTTAGCCTTATCTATGTAATGGGGGGCGGGGGGGGGGGAAATCAACTACGTGGTTTCCTTGTTCCTGCTAGCGCAGCTAAGAACTACTAATTCCTATGAAATGCCACCAAAATTGTTTATTTTTAATTATTATACAACACCAGTTAATTGAAACATCTCAACATAATGATCTGGCAAAACTGAAAGTGAAAATTTAGTTTGAAGAAATAAAAAGTTGAAGGTTTAAGTCTTGGTATAGGGTTTGTTAAAGGATGTGGATGACTTCTAGGATGTCAGGTAGACTTCAGGAGATGTACCACAGATTCTCAGTATGACCTTAGCCAAATCAGTTTTTGCGTCCCATTCCTCCAGCTTGCTTTAGCACCCTTAGAGTTAAAATTGTGAAGGACAGACATATTGCACAGAAGCACAGAATTGATTAGGTTGGAAGAAACCTCTGGGATCACTGAGTCCAACCTTTGTCCTAACACCACCATGTCAACTAGACTCTGGCACTAAGTGCCACGTCCAGTCTTTTATTGAACACCTCCAGGGATGGGGAACCCAACACCTCCCGGGACAGCCCATTCCAATGCCTAATAACCCCTTCTGTGAAGAAGGGCTTCCTAATTTCTAACTTGAACTTCCCCTGACAGTTTCAGATTATGCCCTCTTGTCCTGTCACTGGTTGCCAGTGAGAAGCGACTGACCCCCATTTCGCTACAACCTCCTTTCAGGTAGTTGTAGAGAGCGACCAGGTCTCCCCTCAGCCTCGTCTTCTCCACGCTAAACAACCCCAGCTCCCTCAGCTGCTCCCCATCAGACTTGTGCTCCAGACCCTTCACCACCTTCGTTGCCCTTCTCTTGGCTCGTTCCAGCACCTCAAGGTCTTCCTTGAAGTGCGGGGCCCAGAACTGGACACATACTGCATACCAGTAGGATTTAGTATACCCATTACATACACAGTATACACAGTACACACATTAAAGAGATATAAAACACAGAATGATAAATAATGATGGGTCAAATTCAGCTCTACAATATCAACAGTAAAACATAAGAGGAGATTGAGCTCATACAGCTAACACATACATCTCTTACCACAATTCTTTTGCTAACGTGTCATTCAAATGATACTAAGGTTGTTCCTTCGTTATTAAGCATGTCCCAGCTCTGACATGAAAACACTGTCTTTCAGCTTTACGTCCTCCCTAAGTTTTGGAACTCAGTTTTAAACTCAGCAGATCTTATAAATTAAAATGAATGTTTGACAGCAACCTACAGTATGTTACTTAAAACTCCTCCTCAATTTCTACAAATGTACAAGTACATTCCTTTGTGAAGCAACTTATAGCAAAACCAAAATCAAGAAAGAAACAGAGAGGGGAAAAAAAAAACAAACCACCAAACAGAATAAGAGAGAACTTTATAGCCACAGCCCATAACAATCCAAATTCTACCTGCAGTGGCCCGTTTCCCTAAAACCACTCTTAAGCTGTATTTTGAAGCACTAGCTGAAAGGACAAAACCATCCTTCTATTTACAGTCTGTTACAATGTTACACATCATCTGTCCTTCCCAGATATCAGAATTAAAAAAACAGGTAACACAGTCTTCAAAACCTGCCAGAGTCTTTCAGTACAGAAGGTTTTTAAAACAAACAAACACACACCAAACTCAAACCCCCACCACCACGCCCCCAAAAACCCACATGATGCAAAACCAAAAAAACCATACCACACTCTCTCTGCTGGGAGCAGGACAAGGAATAATGGCCAAACTTGCAGCACGGGATTCAGGTAACTATTACTGAAGGTTTTAAGAACAGGGTAGAAAGGGCTAAAGGATCTGTGGATCCTACCCTGGAGACTGGTGATAAACTGTATCTGTACCATATAAACTTGTCCCACTAAAGTTCCTTCCAGTCTGTTCCTTCCATGCTAATTTTATAGATAACCTATATAAGCGATCCTTTGATCTTTCCCATAAGCCTGATCTCCTCTCTCCCTATGCATATCATAAGCTTCATAACCAGAATACCGTCTCTTCGGGTTCTCATATTCATATGACAATACGCATAAATCTTGCATGTATCCCTTCTCTGACATGTCAAAACCAGACAAGGTAAGGCAGTATGATGCTGTGAAAACTCACACAACTTTCCCATTTGCTAACAAAACATTAGGATATTCTGGGATTAAAGTAATGAAACTAGTCTTTGGCACTGTCTTGCCTGTTTGAAAACACACCAGCCTGATGGTTTTTCCTATGTTGCTCTTGCATTCAGAAAGAACTGCCAGTAAATATCCATAAAACCTCATTCTATTTCCCTGCAAAGTACTCCTTGATATTTCTTTTCTATTACAAAACAACACTTGGGCAGTAATTGGGCCATTGGCAAACTGCAACTGCTATTTAATGTACTGATCTGTGTTTCCTCCATTGTTTCTTTATAGCCCCATATCTGCTTGTATTTGTGTGGCGTCTTTTGCTTTATAATAAAGTCTTCAGTGCATAACGTTCTGTTTACAGTATGCACAAAAAATGAACAGAATACTTTCTTCTTCTTTATCAAGGATCCCAGATACCAAAGCAATACAAATAATATGCAAGGGGTACACAAAACACATAGTATAATGCAATTAATGAAAGTAATATATGAACAAACTACAGAGGGCTATACCATGGTTAAAAGTGGCAAGACAGATACGAGATTTGGGAAAAGGGGAATTAATAAAGACTTGCATTTAAGTACAATTCATAAATTTGTTGGACTGTCATCATAGTTCAACAAAATAATTCCATACATTTGTTTAATATATGCAATTAACTATATTTAAAATTCTACAGCCTGGGAGTAGTCTCTATAACCAAGCAACTATTGGCACTCATTAAGGTATTACATAACAGAATTATTTCCAAATGCCTGGTAATCTACATATCAGATTGTTAAAATAGCAGGAAAGAAAAAAAAAAAAAAAGAGTTCAGACATTAAATACAATATATGCTTGGCTCTTCACATTTGCAAAGCCAAGAACTCTCTCAAAATTTCACCAATTACAGGACTGGTACTCTTGCCCTCTAGCACAACTGAAAAACTAGTTATCAAGCAACAATCGAGACAGCAACTTAAGCCTTTAGAAGTACAAGGTATTGTATGTTTGGTGAAATCACTTATTCATAATAGAACCGCATACCCTCCAGTACAACACACTGATCAACAACAGTTCCATGATTTCCTGGGGTACTCCTGCCTCTTGGCAGCCACCCGTTGTCTTGTTTCCTCTATGACAGGAACTGCCTTCCCTTCCTACCCCCATATTTGCACCCTGTCTAACACAAAATCTAAGACTATAGCTCACAAATATGTCCATAATACAAAGAAAAGAAGTGACAACATACTGCAAGTTATATTCAGTGTTAAGGTCTGACAAAGAAAAGTTACTTCTTATCACCCGAGATTGGTATTACCTGGGACACAGGATCAAAAGAAATATTTACATGTAAAGTTAAGCATACTTACCCAGTCCTTCCAAAGAATCTTTCTTAAATTGTATTGCAGTCATAGTTCCCACTCCGTGTATATTTCCTATAACTCCATTACATTTCTTGTTACAAATTATAGGCATTCTCAAAAGAATTTAAAAAAAAAAAAAAAAGGCAGCATGCAAGTTGCACGATGCCTAATAAATATTGATAACATCTTACGAAGAACTGCTCATAATTGGTTCAGAAAGATTTCATAGTTAAAAATTTTTAGCCATATCACTACAATACTGGTATTAATTGTGACAGCTAGAAATCAATCTATTAAAAGAATCTGCTAAAGAAACTGAAAACCTGAAATAAACTTTACAGATTGAAAAAGACTAAAGGTCTGAATAATTTAAGGTTTTAAATTATTTTTAAACCCAAACTGGAAACCACTCATGTAACTAGTGATATACATAAATGCAACAATGACTGAATATGACAGAGCAAGTAAGCCCCCCAAAATTCCAGGTTGTAGTTAATACTTAATTGAACCAGAGGGAAGAAAAAATACAATTGCAGAGAGGAGACATGAACTGCTACTGCCAAACAGATTTTAGTACAATTATTTTTTCCAAGAATCTGCATGTTAAGACAATCTTCTTTACTAAAGTTATTCATATTAAAGGTACTCTGTTAAAGCAAATGACATTCAAGATGTCATCTGATCCATCCCAACTACCCTTATTCTAATTGCAAAAAAAGCCCAACACAAACCAAACCCTACTTCATTTCTTCTTTATATTAAGGTTTTCATTTTAGGTTTAAAAGGAGTTTCAGTTTCCCAAAGTTTTGATTGAACCATTACATAAATGTTTCTCTAGCAGAATGAAGTAGTTCTTTCAGAGTTAGGTATTAATTATTATCATGCTAAGCCAGTTTTTATTCCAGGAAAAAGTGATTAAACTGTAACAGGAACTCAATACTTTTTCAAATTACAGTACTATTGTCTAACTGAAGTCTTGCTGAACAGTCAAAACAACCCTAGCTAGAGCACTACTATTCATTTATATAAAACCCTACAAACTTAGTAGCTTCCACCACAGAAAACTGTTACTCTCCTCTGTGCAAAAAGGAGACAGAACAGTATTATTTAAACATATTAATGTAACATCAACCATTATTTTCCTAACAATTAAGCACTCAATTTAAACACTAATTGCTAGCAAATGTAAACAAAATACAGCTATTCACATTTACGATTAAACTAATTCTGCATTGCTTTTAATTTAATGCATCTCCATTAAGTCATCACATACTGGTACTTTAGTTACCTTGCAAAAATAAAAGTATTAAAACTACTCTAAAAATTTTCATTATTGCCATTTTATACCATAGTACCTTGAAATTCTAATTATCAGACCAAGATTTTACTCGCCCAGCCTCTGCAAACATGCAAGTTAAATGCTCTGATTATAATATTGAAGATGGTACAGAAACGCAAACGTCTTCATTCAAACTAGTGAGAACAACAGTTAAATTAAGACTGCAAAGTCACTCTTAACACGTTATTAACATATTGAAAATTAAAGAATTTAAAGCTTTCAGGGAGGTGCTCATCTGACTGTGTAAGAACACACACTGCGTGAGCCAGTCACTCTGGGCTACCCTTTCACCTGTTAGAGAGGAATGCACAGATCATGACTGAATTCAAGCATGGATGTATATGATGACATCTACAGATGTCAGCTCAGTTTTGCCCTGGAATTCTCTGCACTGACCATGAAAGCAGCTCCGTGTGGCTAGATGCCTGAAATAAGGTGAGATGAACTCCACCTGCAGCTTCTTATAAGGCTGTCAGCCTTTCAATTCCATTGAAACATACACCAGAAGTTGCCAAAGCGTTGTTCACAGCCTGCCCACACCTCATATGCAGTTTACATGCAGCCTGTTTTCAGAGACAGTAAATCAGCATGGTAGCTTCCCCTTACATGACTCAGCTGCATGTGGCTCTTGTGCAAGACCAATGCCTCAGATGGGAATACTAACTATTGCTGTTCAGATCCTGGGTTGTGTTTATTGACCATGTAGATTTAGGTGCATGGTTTGTTGGATCAGGAAGCTCAGCTAGCGCTGAAACATATCGATGAATCCAGCATTATAGGGAGGAGAGCTATATAAACACGAAGAGAGGACAGGGTAGTTGCTGTAGATAGAGAGAAGACTCAAAACAATGCTTGCAGAGAGGAAGAAGCAGGCAGATCTAGTAAAGCCTTGCTGCAGTTGGCAGGACAAACAGAAATCTCCAAGCTAGTCACAGCATGGGGAAGGTGTGTGCAGGCTGCATTGTTTTACTGTTCGTACAACAGCTTATTCATAGTATCCCAAAGAAGTAACATTCAACCAGGCTTGGCTTGAAAAAAAGACCAAGGAAAGATGCTCAGTATTTAAAAATTCACCTTGCAATCATTCAAAGAAGAAATTTAACAATTCATAGACTTTGATACCATTTATTGTCACAGGAATAATATTAGAAGTTAACTTCAGTATTAAGATTAAATACAAAAGATATTTGGAAGTAAAACTTCCCCAAATTGCTGTGAGCCCAGCTGACTTTTCAAGAGCTTGGACAGCTCAGGGACTGATGCCAAGAGAAGGCTGAAATCAAAGTACACCCAAAATGCTGCAATTTTCAACTCTGCCATCACAGTCTTTTTTCTTTTTTTCCCCTCACATCGTTTAAGCAATATTATGGATGACCTTTGCCATTAGCTATTAACAATAAATTATGTTCTTTGACTAAGACCTAATTGTAAAACACAGCAAAATCCTCAGACATGCGTATCTGGAAAAAAATACTTCCACATGGCGCAGATTTAGGATGAGAAGTCTTGGTCTCCCTCAGATATAGTACCACCTACAGGCAGAACCACCAACTAAACATGGAAAAATGGAAACTACTGTGTGGATAGAAACAAAAATACAAGATCCCAAAATATTCAAATCGGGGGGACCAGATGATTGTTATTTCAGAATCTTTAAATACCTGACAAATGAAATCATAAACTTAGCAACACAGGTTTTGTTTGCTTTTCTTTTTTAAAAAAACAAAATAAAACACCAAAAACCACAAACCCAAAACAACCATAACAAAACTCCACACAAACTAACATCCAAGCAATGAGGATACCAACTGGCCAGAAATTAGGAAATGTTAATCTAATAATCAAGAAAGAAGAACCTGCCAACACATCCAACAGGCTGACAACAACAGAATTTTATAATACAAATCTAATTTGGAAAGGCTAAATAAACAGTTAAGAAAAACAGGGTAACACATAAAAAGGGAATTCCTTTCCTAACTCGATAAACTTCCTTTGATAAGATAACCAACTCTTTAGACAAGGAAGAACATGACAGGCAATTTGTCTGAGTCTCAAGAACAGCATCACACTGAGCCACCAGGAAACTGAGGATGTTGGAAGAGATGAAGCTTAGCCCAACATTGTCTCCTTAGCTCCTTCGTAAAGTGTGAAACTGAAAGGACCTTTTGGATCCGAATGAATTTACTGGTGGACAATGGTGTTATAATTGACCCCATTTGCTATTTCCAGAAACAACTGTGGTACAAGAATTAGGAACAGAGAGTAATGACAACAATTAGGGACTGGCAGTAGAGGTCAGGGTATTATATGAGAAGAACAGAAATACCAAAAATTAATCATTGCTAAACGGTCATACACTTAGTGCTTAAAATCAAGAACTTACGCTATTAAGAGCTTATCAGCTGGAAACAACAGGAGAGAAGAAAGATGGACATTTAGTATGCAACTATAAAGAGATTAAGAGCCAAGAACAGGCTATGTGCATGAAAACAACATAAATGCAATTGCAGGATATGACAAAAGAATTTTTTCCTTTCCTTGACTGGAAATACCACCAATGAAACTCATGAAATGCTAAAAATACTAAATGCTGATTTGAAACACATCATTCAGGTCTGATTACCCTCATTGATTAAAAAAAAAAAAAAAACAAACTGAAAATGGGAAAGGTACAGAAGGTGGCTACCAAAGGAGTCTCAAAAGCCTTTTCTTGTAAGAAGACATTTATGAAACTATGGTTTGCTTAATCTACCAAAACAGCCAAAGGTCTCTCTTTTAATATGCCTTAAATACAAGAGTGCCTTTTATGCACTAGAAAAAGACTGCAAGTAGAAGTGGGCAGAAATGCACATTGAGAACTGCGGCTGCTTTCTGACCACGGGAGCACACACGCTCTGGAGCACCATTCTCTTAGAGGGTTTTGCTTCATGGCAAACAATTCCTTTTCAGTGCCCACATTTATCAGTCATAGCTAGACAGAAGCAGATGCACAAATTAAGCAAGGAGTATATGTGAATCATAGAAACAACGAATTGGAAAGGAACTGATGCATTTTTGTGAAGTTTTGCTGTTGTCATTAGTAAAACAAAAGTAGCACTCCCTTCCTGGTACTGTTAGTAACCCCCGAAAAATAAATTTTATTGCCTGATTTCCACTACAAATTCTATCTTTAATCTATACTCTCTGACAAGACTTAACTGGCTCTGAATAATTCAGGGAAAAAAACTCCAAACAGTTGAACAAAAGATTATACAAGCATATTGTATGCTCTTTGGGGCAAAGACTATTTGCTTCCTTCTTTATACCCAGCTCACCAAGTGAAGCCAGTCACCAGGGCTTCTAGGTGTGACTGCAGATGTACAATAAGAGATACAACGCTTATGCAGGAACAGCAATGGTCAGCAATATCCCCGTACAGTAATACCCCTCTGAGTAGGCAAACAGTTTAACCGGCTATCCTTCCCCTGGGGACTAACCTATACTGAGCTTTTCTTTGGAGGTTTGGCCAACTGCCAGATCATGAGCAAAGAAGTCCGAGACTTGTAATTTACCACTATCTTCATGTCAGTAAACCAGCATATTCCGTATTATTTTACTTACATCGAGCAACTCAGACTATTTTCCAGGAGCCCAGATGTTAAATTAATCTGACATATGAAAAAGCAGAAAGACTGACTACTACTTGTAATAAAAACAGCATACTGAGCATTTAATGAATTCTTTGAAGTAACTTCCTTGATACACATGTTTTTAAGTAACTACATAATGAATAAAAACATCACACACATAAGGCATCATAATCAAAACAGCACTAGTATTGTTACCAATTTGGGAGAGAGGTTGTACAATTACCCACATGTTGTATCTCCATAATTAACACACAGCAGAATTCCAGTTCTGCTGTAGATCTAGAAGATTCCTCAAGTAACATAAATGCAACAGATGGAACGGGGCAAATAAAAAGGTAAATAAAATGAGAAAAATCAAATGCCTTAATCCAAAATGTCTTTCACAGCACAAATTAGAACATGCTATTTAAATAGAGGTGGAATATTTTGCCTTGCAAAATCAGTCATGTAATGTTGACATCTTGATTACTGTAACTGGTATGGACTGCTGCAAGGAAAGGTTGTAAAAAAGTATGCTTCCCAAGATTACAACAGCACAAAAGGAAGTAAAACAGCGTCCTTCCTGCCCAGAAGATAATCTCAATACTGTTATCACTGCATGTGATAAATCTTGTACTCTCTGGCCATGAACAAGCCCATGGGAAAAATCAGATTCATGACGTGCAAAGAAAATATTACAGGCCCTTCCTTATCCCTACAACTTTGACAAAATACATCATCTTGCTCAGAACTGAGTATTTTAGACAGTATCACTTTAAATTTTTATTGTAGTAAGATTTCAAAGATTCAAACCCATTTTTATAGAACCTCAGTTCCTTCACTACTGTATGTAATAGTGAGGTGCTTTTTCCTTCAAGCCAAACGATACTTACAGTCAAGTCTATTTCCTTTGTCTTTAAGCAGGTACCACTATGCTTCAAGTAAGAACATCCTGTAAATTCATTTGTATCCACTATTTTAACAATGGGATCTTTTTGATCTCTCCTCTCTTTTGAAATGGGGACTATTTTAAGCTGTTAAAATAAAAAAACCCGAACAACACTCCATCAAAATAGTCTGTGCTTTTGTTCTGAAGATGTTAAAATTTGTCGTTAAGGAGAAAGTAGATTATAATCAGCTTTAATGGCTGGAATTTAACAGAACTTCCCCTGTAACTGGCTGGCTGGAGTACTATCTTTCTTAGAGTTCTGTACACACTGACAGGGTAAAAAATACCAAAGGAAGATGAAGCACAGACAGAAATTCAGCCCTGTTTGCCAACCAGGAGTCACAGCAGTACACAGTTCAAACACCTCTCCCAGTAGCTATGCTTTTGGTTCCACATGACATGGAGATCCAGTTTAACCACTTGCTGCCACCATCACCTTCTCCCTTTCCCATTACTCACCCTGTCCTGCTTCTGGCCATCCACTGCCACCGCGTATTTTGTGCTGGCCCCAACACTTGCTGAATAACTCTATGACTCAATTTAACTTACTCATCTGGCTGAAAATCTCTTCAGAAAAAGTCCTGGATAGTTTTCTGACAGGCATAGTTAGATCACAGACAAATCTGATACATTCCAGAGCCAACAGAAGGGAAGGTAGGTAGAATTCAATGGCCAAGACCACAGAGGAAAGAGGTATTTAGCCTTCTGTTACATAATCTCTTAACAATCAACCTAATTGTGACACAAATTCTTAATCTTAATACTGGCAAGCACAGGAAGCCTGAAATGGGCAGCTATATCCAAATCCTACTAGTCCCCGAGAAAATTTACCTTTCCCTCTATTCATTAAAAACTGGCAAAAGATGTGACCACTAATCATTTTAAATTCAAGGTCTCAGAAACATGTTGCAGTAATTTCCAAAACTTGTATCCAATGCATCAATTGATTTATTAATTTTAATTTAATGATATATTTCCTGGTTTTGTATCATGACCCAAGACAGCAGAGGTTCCCCATTTATGTTTCTAGGCCATCACTTTTATTTTACCTTCCAAGTTCTTACTATTCTCATCACATCCTCATCTCATACCTTTGGAGGCAAAGGTTCACTGGAACTGCAGTACTGCACAGAGCACATTCACCAGTATTCAAACAAGCACATATGTGTAATTTATATAAGGGAAGCACAATATCCATAGTGTTTACCATTTGGTTCTTTACCCAGCATTAAGTTCTATTGCATCTTTGGACAGAAGCTGTTCAGCGAAATATTTCACTGAGCAGCCTAGACTGATGCATCAGTCTTGCGTGACTTAGTCCTTTACAACTTCATAAAGTCAGCAAAGATTGTTTTCTCTCACTATTCCTCACCTTGCTTTTATTGACATTAAGCCTAAAAGCTTCCACTGGATTCAGCCCACCCACTTAAATTATTTGACTTAATAGGAATTCTGTGAAATCCTCCTCAATTGTGATCAACCAAACCAACTCACCTCATCATGTTTCCTGTTTCCCAAACAGCTAAAAGATTTTCAAGGGTGCAGAGTGCTGTCTAACCTTAGGTCACTGTATGGTTTCTCATCAACAAAAATTATTTCTTTAAATCTACTTTTTGTTTACCAACAGCTTTTGATGCATGACAATACTTGGGTACTCAAGCCAAGACCTTTTAAAGTAATTTTAATGTAAGAAACATTGAGAAATACTGTTAGTTTGGCCTTACCATATCTAAATCCCTTAAGTATCTTGTTATCCTAGTTTTAAAATTGTTTCACACAATTTTTCTATGATACAAGCTATAATACTGTGGATCAAATAACACATTTTAACGATGTATGTATAGGTCTTCACAAACAATGAGAAGTAAGACACAGTGCACATATTTATCAGCACATTATCACTTCATACTCATGCTACTCATCATCTCTTACACATTCATGATTTGAGTGTGGTTCCACAGCATCAATTTTTATTTTATTTTTTTAAAGCAATTCAGTTTTCGGCAGTCCCTAGTCTTTATTACTGGAAAGATTTGTAACGGAATTCTTTCCAATTTTCCTGCCAAAGTCTAACAATTGTTTAAGTACTCTAAAGAAGGTTCATAAGTTAGAACACTGAAAGTATTCTAAGTTCTCAGAAACTTTGCTTCCACATACATAGAAAAATAACAAAGGAATATGTGCAGAGGGACTAAAAAGAGCTTGTTCTTTAAACATTCTAACGATAATTCAAGACATCATCAGTTAAAAGTATTTCATTAAATACTCCTTTTCCCCTAGGTATACTAGCAAGTGTTATATATGGCTAGGGCAAAACCAAAAAATTCTTAAAAGCATATTCCCCACAGTGAAGGAGTTTCTATTTCCATACGAAGTTTCCCAAGTACTTTGATAATAGCTTCCAGATGTGAGAGAGGGGATTCTTTATAACCAGCTCACTGCTGTGTGGTAATTCATTTCCTCTTCCAAAGAGAAGGTGGTGCTGGACAAGAACAACAATGGCATTTTCATTTCTACTGAGAATTGACTACAAGGATTCATTTTGAAGTGAATATTTAGGCTCAGTTCTCACAACAAAATCATGCATTAGAGTTTCACATTAAAACACAACTAGCAATACTGATGTTTTAGAGACCATATCCATGTCTATTTCTACACCACGGTGCAGGTGCATCCCATGGTACATCATACAGTCTTCCTGACTCAGTCATCCAGAAGCAGGGCAGTGTATAAAGCACATCATGCTCTCTTTCCTGCTTGTGTTCCAACACAACCAATAAATGAAACAAAAAAGGTATTTTTTCTAAGAAAATACAGTTTTTCTATTTCAGCAATCTTGTACATTATGTTGAGTTGAAAGTTTGCTATACCTACTGAAACAGAAAATTATGCAAAATACCTGTACCTTGATCTTTAGCTCTGATTGCATAGTCTGCAACAGCAAGGGAAGAAAGAAATTAAAATTCTTTCATGGAACTCGTTCAATGGCTGGCAATTACACATAATACCATCATACTCAGTAGCACAAGAAGGCGTCAAGGCAAACAAGAAAATACTCTTCAGCCTCAGCATTCATCTCCTGGTTTCTTTAGGAGCCAGATTCCATTGAGCCTTAGAACTAAACACTAGGAGGCAAATCACATGAAACCTTAGCACGAACCTGTATCAGTGATAGAACTGCACTGAACAATTTTGTCTATGTGCCTGTCATCTACTGGAGCCTTAATACAGAATCGTCATTAATATTGACAGTCATCTAGAATGCAGAAAATGTGGGTTTCCATTCCCATGTGAAAGGCTGGACAAAAGTCAGAACTGTAAAACTAAGAAGTTTTGATATTTCACAATCAAAACTAATACTACCAACCAGCAACAACAACAACAAACCCCCCCCTAACCAACAGCACTTCAAAACAGAACCTGCTCCCTAGAAGGCACTGGCTGACATGGACATTCCTGTTCATCTCACTGCAGCAAACTTTGGCCAGCAGCTGGTCGTGTACCAGATACTGCACCTACCAAGCCAGATACACTTCTGGAAAGAACTTACCTTCAGATAAATTACATTTCTCCAATGAAGCACCATTTTACTAGAAAATTTTGCTACCTGTTGAGCACTATTATCTACATTGTTAACACACACACACAGAGAAGTTTTCTCTTTAGGCAGCTACCAAGTTCAAAAATAGGGCACTCTAGAATGGATTGAAGGCAAAATGCAGAAACTTGCTTACTCTGTGCGTGGCTGGCAGTTTCATTTTATTTTTAAGTAGCCCCGTTAAAAACAAAGTTTCTGGAAATTCTTAAAACACAGGAAAAAATTGGTGTGTGAAAAATTAGACCTGAAACACATCTAGAGTGGTTTCTTGGCTATAAGTTTTATTTAATTCTTTAATAAGGAGGAAGAAAATTCTGTATAATTAGTGCATAGAAAGTACTGTATTGGTAAAATTAATTTAATAAGTTTAAATTATTTTACTCTGAATAATGACATGTATCTAGTAATAAAGACTGATTTCTGATACATGGTAAAATAATAAAAGAAATATTTTAAAGAAATTTTCCATTTTAAAAATTTTCTTTAAAATGGGGCAGGAGACTAAAGGAAAAATAAAAGGCACCAATATTGCTGATATAAGGATATGAAAGTCAAATCCACAGTGCTCAGCAACAGGATGATGCTAAAGGCTTAATGATTTTATGTAGGATATTGAGTTTCTCAGAAATAAGCCTGGAAAACGAATATGACAAACCTATCTATTTTATTATAACGTAGGTAGCAAAGAATAATATGAAAAGTCTTCAATAAATTCAACTTGTAATATTACCATCATAATTGCCAATACTAAAAGTGTGGAAATATTTCAATCCGATTATTTACAGAAAGCATTTTGGAGGACTTTATATGACAGTATTTAATGTTTTTTTTGACTTTTTTAACAGTTATTTTTAATGTTTTTACAGTTCACTTTATGATACAGTATTTCACACAAGAATGTGGACTTTTCCATTTTGAGTATGGGAGTGAGATACATTTGTATGTCCAAGGAAAAAATAAAAAAGGAAAAGAAAGGAAGACAGAAAAAACCCAGTTTTTCCCATTCATGTCTCTATTTCATATCTATTTGTTGGATCTTGATGTTTACACCCAATCACTAGCCACAGGACTATGTTTTCACTTGGTTGTAACTTTGCTAAACATTTTAATAACATTTTCAAGTCATACAGCTACATTGAGCTGACTGAAAATTATCTGTCATCCGAAATATGAATTCTATTTCCAAAACCAAGACTTTTTTTTTTTTTTCCTAATTAAAGAAAGAAAATGAAACGACTGCTTTTACAGAGCTCTACCACACCTTTCTGGATTAGTAATACTATTTTAGAGGATAATATGTCACCTCCCAGAGTTACGGTGGCTTTGTTGATTTTCTGCACTTATTTTAATTTCAGGCTAATAAAGTCTTGTCTGGGAATTCTTCTCTAACATTTTGAGAACTTTAACTCCTGATGTCCTCCACAAGAGTTCTGCAACTACTTTGCCTATCAGTTCCATCAAATTCTTGCCTTGTGGATAGCTAGAATATGCCCATAACTGCTGTACCTGTCCCTCAACATTCCTCATATGTAATCACACAGTTTTATAGCTACTGATTTTGCTAAGATAAGAAGTAGGCAATATATCAGTATGAAGTGTTAATACAAGGCTGCTTTTTTTTTTTTTTTTAGAATGTTTTCAAAACATGTCTGGTTTTTTTTTTAAGAAGTTCCAATAAGGAATCTTCTTGTACTGAGAATTTCTTACTGAAATATGTAAAGATCACTGATGTCCCAAAAATCATAGATAGCACTGCAATGTCCTTTCTTTGCTAGAAACAGACTTCAGATGAAGACTTCATGGTATGACCGTCCCCACTACAGGCATCAGGTACCCACCATTAGACAGATTCCCCAGACCATTCTTGGTGAGTCTACACAAATCACCTGCATTGTGTAGTGTTTTCCCATTTTAACCTCTACATTCAAATTTGCTTTATTTGGAAGCTCTCCAATTAGTATAATGATTCCATTATCTAAGAAAAAATACGGGATTTTCGGGGACACACACACACATATAACTGTGCAAGGAAGAACTCAAATCAGGCAGATTTCTCAAAGTCAAAGGCTGAAAAGTCATTGGATACAATTTTTATTAAAAACCATGCTATTTAATATATTTCATTTATATATTTAAATACACTATTTAAGTTCAGTCTCAGAATTAACCAGGCTGAATTTTGATGAAAATAACATTTCACTAAACTATGTTGCTGAAATCAGCAACCTGCAAGAACTAAATATCATTTAAATAGCTGCCAGCAACATTCTCATAAAGAATGCCTGAAATATGAATCACAGAATATTTTTAAAGGTCCAACTTACTTTAAAAAGCATTTGAGGCATAGTAGCTCTGTATCTGCAAAACACTTTGTCATGTTCATCCAGAAAATCACTTACTCTCTCCATGACAAAAGCTCAGAAATTTCAACACCAAAACCAGAAAACAACGTAAAAGTCAATCCACTTTTTGAGGTTATGCCTCTAAAATTGCTTGAACACTAGTTTAATACTTTATTAGAAATATTTTGTTATCCACTAAATTTTAGTTTCTAAGACTCTCATAATACAGTTATTCAAGCTTATTCAATAAATTCTATCAATATAACAGTACTACTGTCACAAGACAGTGCATACACTGCAGCAGTAACTTTTGCCTTCACTTGAAACAGTTGGAAGATGCAGTTGATTCCGTTTATGAGATCACACACCTGAAACAAGACTAACCTGTACCCCAAGCATGAACACAAATTTGGTACCCATTGGCAGAGGATTTGGTCATTTCATGAATGTCTGCATCTGTGACAAGGAGACATTGTCAAAGAGAAACCCAAGAGGCTTACAGAGAAGGCAGCAAGCCTCAGTCTAAAAAAATTATGATTGCCCAGAACACATAAGAAAGCACACACTTCATCAAGAGTACTGGATTGAAGTGGCCTGAAGCCACAAGCAAAAATAATGCTTCATTGTTTAAAAATGATCTTTGTTTTTGTTTCTCTGACTCAAAAATTGAACAGAGACTCAACTTCTTGCTCAGCTGCAGTGACCTCAGAACAGCAGCCCACATGCAACATGCTGGAGAATCAAAAAGCAGCTAAAACATAAAAAAGATATTATAAAAAACAATTGGGAAATTTGAAAAAAGGAGGGGAAATGTTACCTGTAAAAGGACACAACAGATCTCTCTCACAGGCAAACCTTGCAGGAGAATGACTAGTTGACCAGGTGATTGTCAAAATCAATCACTTGATCTTTCTTAAGCATACATGAGATATTAGCTAAGCACAAAATTTAATTTTTCTTATCTAAAAACATTCTAGACTGTATAGTTATTGCCTTCAGGTCCTGAATCCCAGATAAAGTTCTTATGTTTGTCTGAAGCTTGCATATACAAGACTTAAAATATGTGAAGTTCCACTGCTTTTGCTCTTCAAAAGCCAAAACAGGATGAACCTCAGTTTCATTCATGTTCTGTAGGTTGTTTTTCTGGTTTTGTGTGTTTTGCTTTAATAGTCTTTTTTTTTTAAATTATGCTCATGATCATAGCATGCAGGTTAGTAGCATATTGAAACGGTTTACCAAAAAAAATTGTGGAATGTATCTTGCTATGTTTGTTTCCTTACCTTTCCATCCTAAAAAGAATAATGTAAACGTGCAGTATTTTATTCGGTTTTTTAATTCAAAATCAAAACATCCTGCAACGCATCTTCATAGTGAAAGGAAGACTTTAGAAGTGCACTTTGGTCTACAGATTGTGGACGTTTGCAACAGCCTTCAAAAGCTGCAGGAGTTCATTGAACATCCTAAAAATGCTGTTAGCTAAGATTTATGACCAGGAAACAAAAGCTGTCAACTGTAATCTTTAGTGCCTAAAACTCAGGCATTAAGCGGAAGACATTTAGCACCCTTAAGAAAAGGGCTGACACCTAATATTTGACTATAAATTTTATGGGAAATTAGCATAGGAGGAGATAACAAGTTGCTGCCCAAGTAACTTACAGTGAGGAAAATGCGTCAATACTTATATTAGATAACCCCAAAATACTGATACATTCATGATGAGATTAATCACAAAGTTCTGTTCCAGATGTTGAGAGCAGAGTAAATAACTGTAATCTGGACAGGGCTGAAATTCCTAGCCAAGTAGAGAGGCTAGAAGGTGTTACTCCCAGATGCTACTATTGGCAGTTTCCTCACTAGTACTAAGTACTACCCTGTACTAAGGACCAAAAAGAAGTTAAGTACTAAAGGGAAGCATCCAGCAAAGGACACTGAAGGACGGAGAAAAATGCTTCCTGCTGCCCACCTGAAACCACTGCCTTGCTCAGCTTAAAGTTAAAGCATCTGTCTTTTGCCAGAGCTCTGACCGCTCACACACAAGGTTATCTTGACAGTGCTAAAATCATGGGGTAACATACAGATCAGGTAGTGGCCACCTGCATACAGCTGACACTGTGTCTACAACATTTGCTTTGAATTTCAGTTCTGTTTAACATCTTCATTGATG
>NW_009605412.1:31778-33564 GCF_000690535.1 Cariama cristata | reverse complement strand
TAACCAGTGATAGGACAAGGGGAAATGGCTTCGAGTTGCGCCAGGGGGGCTTTAGAAAGGATATTAAGAATTTCTTTACCGAAAGGGCTGTCAAGCATTGGAAGGGGCTGCCCAGGGAGGGAGTGGAGTCACCATCCCTGGAGGCATTTAAAAGACATGTAGATGCGGTGCTTAGGGACATGGTTTAGTGGTGGACTTGGTTGTGTTATGTTTACGGTTGGACTTGATGATCTTATAGGTCCTTTCCAACCCAAACGATTCTGTGATTCTATGATTTATCTAGTGGATATTAGTAACATTTCACAAACTTTGAGAAACTGAGCTTGAGTCTCAGATTGCCTACACAAGCTTGAAGCAAGGACAGGTAGCCTGGGAGGAATACAGAGAAATTGTCCGAGCAGTCAGGGATGAGGTCAGGAAAGCTAAAGCCTGGATACAATTAAACCTGGTCAGGGATGTCAAAGGCACTAAGAAAAGCTTATATAGGTACACTGGTGATAAAAAGAAGACAGGGAAAATGTGGGCCCTCTCCGGAAGGAAACAGGAGACACGGTTACCCAGGACATGGAAAAGGCTAGGTACTCAATGACTTTTTTGCCTCATACTTCACCGACAAGTGCTCCAGCCACACTGCCCAAGTCGCAGGAGGCAAAGGCAGGGACTGGGAGAAAGAAGAACCACCCACTGCAAGAGAAGGTCAGGTTCGAGATCATCTATGGAGCCTGAAGGTGCACAAGTCCATAGGACCTGATGAGATGCATCCGTGGGTGCTGAGCAAACTGGCAGATGAAGTTGCTAAGCCAGTATTCATCACATTGGAGAAGTCGTGGCAGTCCAGGGAAGTTCCCACTTGCTGGAAAAGTGGAAATCTGACCCCCATTTTTAAAAAGGGGAAAAAAGGAAGACCCGGGGAACTACAGGCCAGTCAGTCTCACCTCTGTGCCCAGCAAGATCATGGAGCAGATCCTCCTGGAAACTATGCTAAAGCACATGGAAAATAAGGAGGTGATTGGTGACAGCCAACATGGCTTCACTAAGGGTAAATTGTGCCTGACAAATCTGGTGGCCTTTTACAATGGGATTACAGCGTTGGCGGATAAGGGAAGAGCAACTGATGTCATCTACCTGGGCTTGTGCAAAGCATTTGACACTGTCCTGCACAACATCCTTGTCTCTAAATTGGAGACATGGACTTGACGGATGGTCCACTTGGTGGGTAGGAACTGGCTGGATGGTCACACTCCAAGAGTTGCGGTCAATGGCTCAATGTCCAAGTGGAGACCGGTGACAAGCGATGGGATTGGGACCGTTGCTGTTTAACATCTTTGTCAGCAAGATGGACAGTGGGACTGAGTGCACCCTCAACAAGTTTGTCGATGACACCAAGCTGTATGGTGTGGTCGACACGCTGGAGGGAAGGGACACCATCCAGAGGGACCTGGACAGGCCAGAGAGGTGGGCCCATGCGAACTCGTTGAAGTTCCACAAGGGCAAGTGCAAGGTCCTGCACATGGGTCGGCACAATCCCAAGCACAAATACAGGCTGGCCTGAGAATGGACTGAGAGCAGCCCTGATGAGAAGGACTTGGGGGTGTTGGTTGACCAGATGCTCAACATGACCCGGCAATGTGTGCTTGCAGCCCAGAAAGCCAACCGGACCCCGAGCTGCATCCAAAGCAGTGTGGTCAGCAGGTCGAGTGAGGGGATTCTGCCCCTCTGCTCCGCTCTGGTGAGACCCCCCTGCAGTACTGCCTTCAGCTCTGGGGTCCTCAGCACAAGAAGGACA